>NW_026967799.1:0-177898 GCF_028390025.1 Pseudophryne corroboree | reverse complement strand
GGACTTGGTAACCGGAACTTCAAGAGATGCTCACGGAGGATCCGTGGCCTCTACCTCTAAGAAGGGACCTGCTCCAGCAAGGACCCTGTCTGTTCCAAGACTTACCGCGGCTGCGTTTGACGGCATGCCGGTTGAACACCGGATCCTGAAGGAAAAAAGGCATTCCGGATGAAGTCATCCATATCCTGATCTAAAGCCAGGAAGGATGTAACCGCAAAAACATTATCACCGCAATTGGCGAAAATATGTTGCGTAGTGCGAGGCCAGTAAGGCCCGATGGAGGAAATTCAACTGGGTCGATTCCTACATTTCCTGCAAACAGGAGTGTCTATGGGCCTGAAATTGGGGTCCATTAAGGTTCAGATTTCGGCCCTGTCAATTTTCTTCCAAAAAAGAACTAGCTTCAGTCCCTGAAGTTTAGACGTTTGTAAAAGGGGTACTGCATATACAGCCTCCTTTTGTGCCTCCAGTGGCAATTTGGGATCTCAATGTAGTTTGGGTTCCAAAAGTCACATTGGTTTGAACCACTTAAATCTGTGGAGTTAAAATATCTCACATGGAAAGTGGTCATGCTGTTGGCCCTGGCCTGGGCCAGGCGCGTGTCAGAATTGGCGGCTTTATCCTGTAAAAGCCCTTATCTGATTTTCCATTCGGACAGGGCGGAATTGAGGACTCGTCCTCAGTTTCTCCCTAAGGTGGTTCCAGCGTTTTCACCTGAACCAACCTATTGTGGTGCCTGCGGCTACTAGGGACTTGGAGGAATCCAAGTTGCTGGATGTTGTCAGGGCCCTGAAAATATGTTTCCAGGACGGCTGGAGTCAGGAAATCTGACTCGCTGTTTATCCTGTATGCACCCAACAAGCTGGGTGCTCCTGCTTCTAAGCAGACTATTGCTCGTTGGATTTGTAGTACAATTCAGCTTGCACATTCTGTGGCAGGCCTGCCACAGCTAAAATCTGTAAAAGCCCGTTCCACAAGGAAAGTGGGCTCATCTTGGGTGGCTGCCCGAGGGGTCTCGGCTTTACAACTTTGCCGAGCAGCTACTTGGTCAGGGGCAAACACGTTTGCTAAATTCTACAAATTTGATACCCTGGCTGAGGAGGACCTGGAGTTCTCTCATTCGGTGCTGCAGAGTCATCCGCACTCTCCCGCCCGTTTGGGAGCTTTGGTATAATCCCCATGGTCCTTACGGAGTCCCCAGCATCCACTTAGGACGTCAGAGAAAATAAGAATTTACTTACCGATAATTCTATTTCTCATAGTCCGTAGTGGATGCTGGGCGCCCATCCCAAGTGCGGATTGTCTGCAATACTTGTACATAGTTATTGTTACAAAAATCGGGTTATTATTGTTGGGAGCCATCTTTTCAGAGGCTCCTCTGTTATCATGCTGTTAACTGGGTTCAGATCACAGGTTGTACGGTGTGATTGGTGTGGCTGGTATGAGTCTTACCCGGGATTCAAAATCCTTCCTTATTGTGTACGCTCGTCCGGGCAAAGTATCCTAACTGAGGCTTGGAGGAGGGTCATAGGGGGAGGAGCCAGTGCACACCACATAGTCCTAAAGCTTTCTTTAGATGTGCCCAGTCTCCTGCGGAGCCGCTATTCCCCATGGTCCTTACGGAGTCCCCAGCATCCACTACGGACTATGAGAAATAGAATTATCGGTAAGTAAATTCTTATTATTTACTGCAGTTAAAGTTCATATGTAACTCACGTGAGTAATGAAAGAAAACAGGGGGAGAGCGCTGTGATGGTTGGTGAAACACAGCGGTATGCTACGACCCCCGTTAACCGTGGCTGGATCTTATTGGCACTCGCGGTCGGGATATTTCTCCCTGCCGTGGGGTAGAGACCTCCTTTTGCTCGGTCTCAAATTGCTTTTTCCCCTTCACCGCTGTCTTTACATCAGACGTCCGCCGTGATGTAGCTCGTTCATGAACGGGCTTATATCTCAGCAATCAGAGTGTCCGGTAATCACCTTTCTTACGCGTTTCTCCGCTGTTATCCAAGAGCGGTTTCGTCAGAGGATACATCAGCAGCCTAGCAGGCTCTTTTTAAAATGCACCGGACCAATAGCATTACTAATTAGTTGATTGGATACATACATGTACTAATTGGATGCATACATGTAATGACTCACATATGGAACAACTTTCTAATTGCAATTGCACATATAAAGGCATTTCATAATATAAAAATAAGCAACATGGTGATTAAAAATAATAATAAAATAAGCAACAAGGTGGTTTAAAAAATAACAGAAAATATATAATCTATATACAGATTAACCTATAATCTTTCAATCAATACCTCATATCTATAATCACATATACATAATTCAGAGACTCAGCACTAAGGATCCCCATTTACTTATATAAAACCTTTTAGGGTAACATAAATCCATGCCACTACTAAAGCAGTTCTTGTGGCGCAGGGGAAACATCAAATGCACTCTATGCAGCTAGTCCCATGTTCGAATCCAACCCGCTCAGCTTAACATCCATATTATTTATTTACTTTTAATGGGATCATTCTATCAATTCATTTTTACCTTTAATTTTTGTTAATATTATTTCTATATTTCATTATTTTAACCCCTGGAATAACTACATTGCTGTTTAAACAACAAAAAGAATTGAAGAAAAAATAAATATTAAACAGACAATTTAAGGATTCGAAGATTTAAATATTTAAAGATGTTAAAATTTAAAACAGGGAGGGGGGGGGAGGGAGGGGGGCCTTTTGGGAGAAGGAGGGGGAAAAAATAAAATAAAAATAAAAAAATATATATATAGAACCAAGAGAAAGTGTAAAAAGCTGATTACTTGCAGCAGCTGGGCACTGTAATAGCTCCAGAGCTGCTCTGTAAGGCAACTAAAAGGGTGTGGGCCCTGCAGCACTACCTGTAGTTCGCATTGTGCGTTGGAAGGCACAAAGTAAGCAGACGGGAGAAGTCAAGATAGTGCGCAAGGGCATAGAAGGGAGTGGCTCAAGAAAAGAGAAGTGTAAACAGACAGCAAACTAGGCTGGAGAAAGACATGAGACAAAGAGATCTGAATTATACGAGAGCCGACCAGGGGAAACACAAATTATGCAGTCAAGTTTCCCACATTTGGGGATATCGCAGGAGCAGCACACCCAGAGTGCAATTGGTGAGCCTTGCCCTGGGAGAAGCACCTTCATGATCATAGTATCTCACCTAGCAGGTAAGTAGGAGTTGGGCTAGAGCTGGGGAGGGTCGCTGCTCGGGCACCCCCCTGTCAAGTGAAGGAGATCCAACTGAGGCAGCACAAGGGAACTCTCGAAAGAAGAACAAGGCTAGAGGAAGATCTGAGACAAAGAAATCTGACTTTTACCAGAGCTGACCAGAGGAAAGCACAAACACAGTCCCCCACTACCACAAATAATGCTGTCAAGTTTCCCACATTTGGGAAAATAACAGGGGTCAGCATACCCAGAATGCAATGAATGAACCTCACCCTGGGAGAACAATCTTCATGACCATGGTATCTCTTATGCAAAATAAGTATGATTTGGGATAGGGCTGGAGAGGGCCGCTGCTCAGGCACATCTCTGTCAAGTAAAGGAGATTCAACTGAGGCAGCACAAGGGAACTCTCATCTGGGGACAACAACTGCAGGAGGTACACATATTTTCAGATGAACATGGGAGGGCAGAAGGCTGCCTAATACTGAAGCACCCCCAAACAACAAACCAAATGCAACAACTAGTGCAAGCATTCCTGGGGGAAGGCCTGCAGCATATGGATTTGCATATGGTGATGTCATCCAAACAGTGGGTCAAAGTTGGCTTCAACCCTCGTCTGCATATGAAAAGATAAAATTGGCATGCAGGGCATGGCGGCCTTTTGCGGTGCTTGGATGACCCCTAGTTCGCATTAAACACCTCCACCCTCCTTCGGTGTGGGGCTCATGATGGCTATGCCCCAGCCCCTGAAGCATTCAAGCTGATTTCTTGCAGCAGCTGGGCACTGTAACAGCTCCAGAGCTGCTCTGTAAGGCAAGTAAAAGGGTGTGGGCCCTGCAGCACTACCTGTAGTTTGCATTGTGTGTTGGAAGGCACAAAGTAAGCAGACGGGAGAAGTCAGGATAGTGCGCAAGGGCATAGAAGGGAGCAACTCAAGAAAAGAGAAGTGGAAACAGACTGCAAATTAGGCTGGAGAGAGACCTGAGACAAAGAGATCTGAATTATACGAGAGCCGACCAGGTGAAACACAAATTATGCAGTCAAGTGTCCAACATTTGGGGAAACCGCAGGAGTAGCACACCCAGAGTGCAATGGGTGAGCCTTGCCCTGGGAGAAGCACCTTCATGATCATAGTATCTCACCTGGCAGGTAAGTAGGAGCTGGGCTAGAGCTGGGGAGGGTCGCTGCTCGGGCACCCCCCTGTCAAGTGAAGGAGATCCAACTGAGGCAGCACAAGGGAACTCTCAAAAGAAGAACAAGGCTAGAGGAAGATCTGAGACAAAGAAATCTGACTTTTACCAGAGCTGACCAGAGGAAAGCACAAACACAGTCCCTCACTACCACAAATAATGCAGTCCAGTTTCCCACATTTGGGGAAATCACAGGGGTCAGCATACCCAGAATGCAATGAATGAACCTCACCCTGGGAAAACAATCTTCATGACCATGGTATCTCCTATGCAAAATAAGTATGATTTGGGATAGAGCTGGGGAGGGCCGCTGCTCAGGCACATCTCTGTCAAGTAAAGGAGATTCAACTGAGGCAGCACAAGGGAACTCTCATCGGGGGACAACAACTGCAGGGAGAACACATATTTTCAGATGAACATGGGAGGGCAGAAGGCTGCCTAATACTGAAGCACCCCCAAACAACAAACCAAATGCAACAACTAGTGCTAGCATTCCTGGGGGAAGGCCTGCAGCAGATGGATTTGCATATGGTGATGTCATCCAAGCAGTGGGTCAAAGTTGGCTTCAACACTCATCTGCATATGAATAGAGAAGAGGGGCGTGCAGGGCATGGCGGCCTTTTGCGGCGCTTGGATGACCCCTAGTTCGCATTAAACACCTCCACCCTCCTTCGGTGTGGGGCTCATGTTGGCTATGCCCCAGCCCCTGAAGCATTCAAGCTGATTTCTTGCAGCAGCTGGGCACTGTAACAGCTCCAGAGCTGCTCTGTAAGGCAAGTAAAAGGGTGTGGGCCCTGCAGCACTACCTGTAGTTCGCATTGTGCGTTGGAAGGCACAAAGTTAGCAGACGGGAGAAGTCAGGATAGTGCGCAAGGGCATAGAAGGGAGCGGCTCAAGAAAAGAGAAGTGGAAACAGACAGCAAACTAGGCTGGAGAGAGACCTGAGACAAATACATCTGAATTATACGAGAGCCGACCAGGGGAAACACAAATTATGCAGTCAAGTTTCCCACATTTGGGGAAATCACAGGGGCAGCACACCCAGAGTGCGATGGGTGAGCCTTGCCCTGGGAGAAGCACCTACATGATCATAGGATCTCACCTGGCAGGTAAGTAGGAGTTGGGCTAGAGCTGGGGAGGGTCGCTGCTCGGGCACCCCCCTGTCAAGTGAAGGAGATCCAACTGAGGCAGCACAAGGGAACTCTCGAAAGAAGAACAAGGCTAGAGGAAGATCTGAGACAAAGAAATCTGACTTTTACCAGAGCTGACCAGAGGAAAGCACAAACACAGCCCCCCACTACCACAAATAATGCAGTCGAGTTTCCAACATTTGGGGAAATCACAGGGGTCAGCATAAACAGAATGCAATGAATGAACCTCACCATGGGAGAACAATCTTCATGACCATGGTATCTCCTATGCAAAATAAGTATGATTTGGGATAGAGCTGGGGAGGGCCGCTGCTCAGGCACATCTCTGTCAAGTAAAGGCGATTCAACTGAGGCAGCACAAGGGAACTCTCATCTTGGGACAACAACTGCAGGGAGAACACATATTTTCAGATGAACATGGGAGGGCAGAAGGCTGCCTAATACTGAAGCACCCCCAAACAACAAACCAAATGCAACAACTAGTGCAAGCATTCCTGGGGAAGGCCTGCAGCAGATGGATTTGCATATGGTGATGTCATCCAAGCAGTGGGTCAAAGTTGGCTTCAACCCTCGTCTGCATATGAAAAGAAAAAAGGGATGTGCAGGGAATGGCGGCCTTTTGCGGCGCTTGGATGACCCCTAATTCGCATTAAACATCTCCACCCTCCTTCGGTGTGGGGCTCATGATGGCTATGCCCCAGCCCCTGAAGCATTCAAGCTGATTTCTTGCAGCAGCTGGGCACTGTAACAGCTCCAGAGCTGCTCTGTAAAGCATGTAAAAGGGTGTGGGCTCTGCAGCACTACCTGTAGTTTGCATTGTGCGTTGGAAGGCACAAAGTATACAGACAGGAGAGGTCAGAATAGTGCGCAAGGGCATAGAAGGGAGCGGCTCAAGAAAAGAGAAGTGGAAACAGACAGCAAACTAGGCTGGAGAGAGACCTGAGACAAAGAGATCTGAATTATACGAGAGCCGACCAGGGGAAACACAAATTATGCAGTCAAGTTTCCCACATTTGGGGAAATCACAGGGGCAGCACACCCAGAGTGCAATGGGTGAGCCTTGCCCTGGGAGAAGCACCTACATGATCATAGTATCTCACCTGGCAGGTAAGTAGGAGTTGGGCTAGAGCTGGGGAGGGTCGCAGCTCGGGCACCCCCCTGTCAAGTGAAGGAGATCCAACTGAGGCAGCACAAGGGAACTCTCGAAAGAAGAACAAGGCTAGAGGAAGATCTGAGACAAAGAAATCTGACTTTTACCAGAGCTGACCAGAGGAAAGCACAAACACAGTCCCCCACTACCACAAATAATGCAGTCAAGTTTCCCACATTTGGGGAAATCACAGGGGTCAGCATACCCAGAATGCAATGAATGAACCTCAACCTGGGAGAACAATCTTCATGAGCATGGTATCTCCTATGCAAAATAAGTATGATTTGGGATAGAGCTGGGGAGGGCCGCTGCTCAGGCACATCTCTGTCAAGTAAAGGAGATTCAACTGAGGCAGCACAAGGGAACTCTCATCTGGGGACAACAACTGCAGGGAGAACACATATTTTCAGATGAACATGGGAGGGCAGAAGGCTGCCTAATACTGAAGCACCCCCAAACAATAAACCAAATGCAACAACTAGTGCAAGCATTCCTGGGGGAAGGCCTGCAGCAGATGGATTTGCATATGGTGATGTCATCCAAGCAGTGGGTCAAAGTTGGCTTCAACCCTCGTCTGCATATGAAAAGAAAAAAGGTATGTGCTGGGCATGGCGGCCTTTTGCGGCGCTTGGATGACCCCTAATTCACATTAAACACCTCCACCCTCCTTCGGTGTGGGGCTCATGTTGGCTATGCCCCAGCCCCTGAAGCATTCAAGCTGATTTCTTGCAGCAGCTGGGCACTGTAACAGCTCCAGAGCTGCTCTGTAAAGCATGTAAAAGGGTGAGGGCCCTGCAGCACTACCTGTAGTTTGCATTGACGTTGGAAGGCACAAAGTAAGCAGACAGGAGAGGTCATAATAGTGCGCAAGGGCATAGAAGGGAGCGGCTCAAGAAAAGAGAAGTGGAAACAGACAGCAAACTAGGCTGGAGAGAGACCTGAGACAAAGAGATCTGAATTATACGAGAGCCGACCAGGGGAAACACAAATTATGCAGTCAAGTTTCCCACATTTGGGGAAATCGCAAGAGCAGCACACCCAGAGTGCAATGGGTGAGCCTTGCCCTGGGAGAAGCACCTTCATGATCATAGTATCTCACCTGGCAGGTAAGTAGGAGTTGGGCTAGAGCTGGGTAGGGTCACTGCTCGGGCACTTCCCTGTCAAGTGAAGGAGATCCAAGTGAGTCAGCACAAGGGAACTCTCGAAAGAAGAACAAGGCTAGAGGAAGATCTGAGACAAATAAATCTGACTTTTACCAGAGCTGACCAGAGGAAAGCACAAACACAGTCCCCCACTACCACAAATAATGAAGTCGAGTTTCCCACATTTGGGGAAATCACAGGGGTCAGCATACCCAAAATGCAATGAATGAACCTCACCCTGGGATAACAGTCTTCATTACCATGATATCTCCTATGCAAAATAAGTATGATTTGGGATAGGGCTGGGGAGGGCCGCTGCTCAGGCACATCTCTGTCAAGTAAAGGAGATTCAACTGAGGCAGCACAAGGGAACTCTCATCTGGGGACAACAACTGCAGGGAGAACACATATTTTCAGATGAACATGGGAGGGCAGAAGGCAGCCTAATACTGAAGCACCCCCAAACAACAAACCAAATGCAACAACTAGTACAAGCATTCCTGGGGGAAGGTCAGCAGAAGACGGATTTGCATACAGTGATGTCATCCAAGCAGTGGGCCAAAGTTGTCTGGAACCCTCATCTGCATATGAAAAGAGAAAAGGGGTATGCAGGGAATGGCGGCCTTTTGCGGCGCTTGGATGACCCTTAGTTCGCATTAAACACCCCCACCCTCCTTCGGTGTGGGGCTCATGTTGGCAATGCCCCAGCCCCTGAAGCATTCAAGCTGATTTCTTGCAGCAGCTTGGCACTGTAACAGCTCCAGAGCTGCTCTGTAATGCAAGTAAAAGTTTGTGGGCCCTGCAGCACTACCTGTAGTTTGCATTGTGCATTGGAAGGCACAAAGTAAGCAGACAGGAGGAGAAGTCAGGATAGTGCACAAGGGTATAGAAGGGAGGGGCTCAAAAAAAGAAGAAGTGGAAACAGACTGCAAACTAGGCTGGAGAGAGACCTGAGACAAAGAGATCTGAATTATATAAAAGCCGACCAGTGGAAACACAAATTATGCAGTCAAGTTTCCCATATTTTGGGAAATCACAGGGGCAGCACACCCAGAGTGCAATGGGTGAGCCTTGCCCTGGGAGAAGCACCTTCATGATCATAGTATCTCACCTGGCAGGTAAGTAGGAGTTGGGCTAGAGCTGGGGAGGGTCGCTGCTTGGGCACCCCCCTGTCAAGTAAAGGAGATCCAACTGAGGCAGCACAAGGGAACTCTCGAAAGAAGAACAAGGCTAGAGGAAGATCTGAGATAAAGAAATCTGACTTTTACCAGAGCTGACCAGAGGAAAGCACAAACACAGTCCCCCACTACCACAAATAATGCAGTCAAGTTTCCCACATTTGGGGAAATCACAGGGGTCAGCATACCCAGAATGCAATGAATGAACCTCACCCTGGGAGAACGATCTTCATGACCATGGTATCTCCTATGCAAAATAAGTATGATTTGGGATAGGGCTGGGGAGGGCCGCTGCTCAGGCACATCTCTGTCAAGTAAAGAAGATTCAACTGAGGCAGCACAAGGGAACTCTCATCTGGGGACAACAACTGCAGGGAGAACACATATTTTCAGATGAACATGGGAGGGCAGAAGGCTGCCTAATACTGAAGCACCCCCAAACAACAAACCAAATGCAACAACTAGTGCAAGCATTCCTGGGGGAAGGCCTGCAGCAGATGGATTTGCATATGGTGATGTCATCCAAGCAGTGGGTCAAATTTGGCTTCAACCCTCGTCTGCATATGAAAAGAGAAAAGGGGCGTGCAGGGCATGGCGGCCTTTTGCGGCGCTTGGATGACCCCTAGTTCGCATTAAACACCTCCACCCTCCTTCGGTGTGGGGCTCATGTTGGCTATGCCCCAGCCCCTGAAGCATTCAAGCTGATTTCTTGCAGAAGCTGGGCACTGTAACAGCTCCAGAGCTGCTCTGTATGGCAAGTAAAAGGGTGTGGGCCCTGCAGCACTACCTGTAGTTCGCATTGTGCGTTGGAAGGCACAAAGTAAGCAGATGGGAGAAGTCAGGATAGTGCGCAAGGGCATAGAAGGGAGCGGCTCAAGAAAAGAGAAGTGGAAACAGACAGCAAACTAGGCTGGAGAGCTCTTCTGTCTATATTTTGCAAACCTGCTCTTGTCCTCTCCAGCTGCTCCATGTAGATTTGACGTCTGGAAAGGTGCATAACCCACTGACAAGCAGGCACACTCCTGCATGAGTTTTCTCTCTCACTAGCTGGATGATACACAATCATTTGCATGTGCTCCACCTCCGACACACCACCCACCCAACCACCCAGTGACCAGAGCCACCCACAAGCCAACTGGCTCCTTGA
This sequence comes from Pseudophryne corroboree, assembly GCF_028390025.1. Classification (NCBI taxonomy): domain Eukaryota; kingdom Metazoa; phylum Chordata; class Amphibia; order Anura; family Myobatrachidae; genus Pseudophryne; species Pseudophryne corroboree. The sequence continues at coordinate 167,731 of NW_026967799.1, read as the reverse complement.
TTTAATTTGCACAGTGTAGTCATCCAGGCAGCATGTCCTTCTCAATGGAAGGATCTCTGGTTCCATGGAATCTTCCACATTGGAATGCTGCGGAATAAAAAGGATTTAAATATTCAGCTTGCTAGCATTCAATGTACCTGCGGCTTGGCTTTAGCACATGGGTCTTCATCCTGTTGCCCTCCAGCTGCTGTGAAACTACACATCCCAGCATGCCCTGCCACAGTTTTGCTATTAAGGTATGCTAAAACTGAGGCAGAGCATGCTGGGATGTGTAGTTCCACAGCAGCTGGAGGGTCGCAGGTTGAAGACCCATGTTCTAGCATGCCTGTTCTATGATGCATGTACCGTGGTGTCACAATCAGCTTGGAATGGGGTGTCTAGCAGGCATTTGCTGACAGCCACTTGAGGGAGACACACATCAGGAGATGCAGCATATCGGAGGTCTTCGATGCCTTTCCAGCAAATGCACACCACCTGCTGCTGGTCTGGACACAAAACAATGCCCACAATCGAAGTCCCAAAATGCCCAACTACAGGATTCATGTAAGTAGTGAATTTAGGAATGAATTTAGAAGTAGGAAATGAAGTTAGTTCACAAGTACATTCAAATTCAGATCTAAAGTCTAGGTAGGCCTCACGTCCTGGCAGCCCCCAGCACTTATAAATGCCTTGATTAGAGGTAGAGAATTAAATGTAGATAAAAAGTAGACACAAAATAAGACTCCACAGAGCAGTTATCAGGTGTCTTTATCAATTGTTGCATTTAAAAAATCAAGCAATTAGGGAACACAATGTTGCAACAATGTAACCCTATTTGCAAAATAGTACTAAATAAGTTTGTCAATGTAAGACATTTGCAAAGGCGCATCCAAAACACGCTGGAAAATGCAACTGAATCTGTTTTTGGAGGCTAGAATAGGAAATGTGCATCGGTCCTACAAGTACTGAAAGCTCTTCTACCATCTCCCTTTTCTGAAAAGCCATTTAATATATGGTTCCCAGATAGGGGACATATCAGATATTGCCTTTCAAAAGCAGCAAATATCATACCACTTCTATTGCCATCAAAGATAAACATTGATTGTTTTCAGATATTGGATTGAAAAAGCAGTCTTTATTGACATAAAGAAGCAAAAAAACATACATAAACATTACACACATAAGTACTGTGTTGCAGCACAGATAAAACACAATACAAATGCTGTCGGTATAGTACAGTTCAAGAACTACAGCACAGGCCAGCCTACACTATAAATCATGAACTGCACTATACATTTAAACAATACAATAATACAACAGTTAATAAGGCTATGGGTGTGGAGTGTAAGAGGGTGAGGGAATCACAAGCCCGAAGCTTTATTGAAAGACAGACACATATAAAGGGAGGATTAATAAATACAAAGATATCCTTTACTATAGAATGTAGTCCAATCCGGTCTTTCAACTCTTCCACAACTTAAAAACGGATAGTGTTCCCAAGCCTTCCATCCTGGAATATCTTCAGTCTCTCGCCAATGAAGAAAACAATCCCTCCAGCAGACTCTTCAACCACGATACAAGATCACAGCCAAAAGGGCGAGAAGCAACTACACTTGCGTTTAACCAAAACAGCTAAAACTTAGTGGAGGAAAGTGCAGTGCACCAAAACATAAGCTGACACAATCATGGAGAATGCGCCAGCATATATGCTCTTCTATCTATATTTTGCAAACCTGCTCTTGTCCCCTCCAGCTGCTCCATGTAGATTTGACGTCTGGCAAGGTGCATAACCCACTGACAAGCAGGCACACTCCTGCATGAGTTTTCACTCTCACTAGCTGGATGATACACATTCATTTGCATGTGCTCCACCTCCGACACACCGCCCACCCAACCACCCAGTCACCAGAGCTACCCACAAGCCAACTGGCTCCGTAACTTAATTTGCACAGTGCAGTCATCCAGGCAGCATGTCCTTCTCAATGGAATAATCTCTGGTTCCATGGAATCTTCCGCATTGGAATGCTGCGGAACAAAAAGGATTTAAACATTCAGCTTGCTAGCATTCAATGTACCTGCGGCTTGGCTCTAGCACATGGGTCTTCATCCTGTGGCCCTCCAGCTGCTGTGAAACTACACATCCCAGCATGCCCTGCCACAGTTTTGCTATTAAGGTATGCTAAAACTGAGGCAGGGCATGCTGGGATGTGTAGTTCCACAGCAGCTGGAGGGTCGCAGGTTGAAGACCCATGTTCTAGCATGCCTGTTCTATGATGCATGTTCCGTGAAGTCACAATCAGCTTGGAATGGGGTATCTAGCAGGCATTTGCTGACAGCCACTTGAGGGAGACACACATCAGGAGATGCAGCATATCGGAGGTCTTCGATGCCTTTCCAGCAAATGCACACCACCTGCTGCTGGTCTGGACACAAAACAATGCCCACAATCGAAGTCCCAAAATGCCCAACTACAGGATTCATGTAAGTAGTGAATTTAGGAATGAATTTAGAAGTAGGAAATTAAGTTATACACAAGTACATTCAAATTCAGATCTAAAGTCTAGGTAGGCCTCACGTCCTGGCAGCCCCCAGCATTTAAAAATGCCTTGATTAGAGGTAGGGAATTAAATGTAGATAAGAAGTAGACGCAAAATAAGACTCCACAGAGCAGTTATCAGGTGTCTTTATCAATTGTTGCATTTAAAAAATCAAGCAATTAGGGAACACAATGTTGCAACAATGTAACCCTATTTGCAAAATAGTACTAAATAAGTTTGTCGATGTAAGACATTTGCAAAGGCGCATTTAAAACACACTGGAAAATGCAACTGAATCTGTTTTTGGAGGCTAGAATAGGAAATGTGCATCGGTCCAACGAGTACTGAAAGCTCTTCTACCATCTTCCTTTTCTGAAAAGCCATTTAATATATGGTTCCCAGATAGGGGACATATCAGATATTGCCTTTCAAAAGCAGCAAATATCATACCACTTCTATTGCCATCAAAGATAAACATTGATTGTTTTCAGATATTGGATTGAAAAAGCAGTCTTTATTGACATAAAGAAGCAAAAAAACATACATAAACATTACACACATAAGTACTGTGTTGCAGCACAGCCAAAACACAATACAAATGCTGTCGGTATAGTACAGTTCAAGAACTACAGCACAGGCAAGCCTACACCAGTGTTGCCAACTCTGAAATGGAAAACAAGCAACCGATGACTGAAAAATAAGCCCAAAACAAGCCCAAACCAATCCTAAAAAGCCCCAAAAAAAGCCCAACTCAAGGTTGTTGTTTTTTATATATATATATATATATATATATATATATATAAACAGACATTATTGTTTGTCTTATTAAAATACATATAATTATTTATATAATCTGCCTTTAAGGTCTTTACAATGATATTTATCAGCACAAAACTGGCTTTTAAAGAATACTGGAATTTTTTATAAATATTATAGTTAGAGTTGTGAATTTAAGATACTATGCTTTCATGTTTCCTCTAAAGAAAAATCTCAAGTGAAAATTGCCAACTGTATATACTGTATCTGTGGTCATTTGTATTCACTGTGAAATATTTATTCTATGGAAAGATAAAACAAATAATCTTACAACATCCAACTTTGTACTTCTATTAAATAAATTAAGAGGCCAAATCAAGGTAACAAAACAAAAGATTATTAAGACAATTCAAAATAATAAATGCATATATAAATATTAAATAGTAACTCAATTCAATAAATAACAAAGGAATTACTGAGAGGTAAAGTGCATTGCAGATGGCACACTGTGAGGTAAAGTGCATGGTACACTGTGTGAAGTAAAGTGCATTGCAGATGGCATACTATGTGAGGTAAAGTGCATGGCACACTGTGAAGTATAGTGTATTGCAGATAGCACACTGGGGGTCATTCCGAGTTGTTCGCTCGTTGCCGATTTTTGCAACGGAACGATTAAGGCAAAAATGCGCATGCGTATGGTACGCAGTGCGCATGCGCTAAGTAATTTAGAACAAAACTTAGTAGATTTACTCACGTCCGAACGAAGAATTTTCATCATTGAAGTGATCGGAGTGTGATTGACAGGAAGTGGGTGTTTCTGGGCGGAAATTTACCGTTTTCTGGGAGTGTGCAGGATAAAACGCAGGAGTGTCTGGAGAAACGGGGGAGTGGCTGTCCGAACGCAGGGCGTGTTTGTGACTTCAAACCAGGAACGAAACGGGCTGAGCTGATCGCAGTGTAGGAGTAAGTCTCGAGCTACTCAGAAACTGAAAATAATTATTTATTCGCAATTCTGCTAATCTTTCGTTCGCAATTCTGCTAAGCGAAGATACACTCCCAGAGGGCGGCGGTCTAGCGTGTGCAATGCTGCTAAAAGCAGCTAGCGAGCGAACTCGGAATGACCCCCACTGTGTGAGGTAAAGTGCATGGCACACTGTGTGAAGTAAAGTGCATTGCAGATGGCATACTGCGAGGTAAAGTACATAGCACACTGAATTACAAAGGTTTTATGTAAAATGGATATAAGCAAATTCATCTGAGCTGTCTCCATCGTCTATAGAAGCTTCCATGTTATATATTCCTGAGTTGAAGCGCTGAAGCATATTGGTAGTTGGTTTAAAAATCCTTGCAACAAATACCCAAGCGTCTTAAACCATATCTGACATAAAGAATACCACATAAAGTGGTCCTAAATTGCTTCACTGTTGTGTGTCTGGTCAGTGTCTTTGTTGTTGTCATTGTTAAAAACAAATTAGCCCTACTGAATACACACAACCGGCAGTCGGCAACAATAGACATAATGAATGACTCATCATTTCTTTAAGACTCTATTCATCCACAACGTCTCACCTACAGTATGTCTGTGTGAGGATCTGTGTTATATGGATGAATGACTAATTATCTCTGGAAGTCGGTATCAGTGATACCTAAAAACAAAAGAAGCCCAAAAACAAGCAGCAAAAAAAATTATAAGCCCAAAAACAAGCAACAAGCAACCACCCCAAAAAATAAGCAACCAGAAGAAAAAACAAGCCCAATTCCGCTTGTTATAAACTGAATTGGCAACTATGGCCTACACTATAAATCATGAACTGCACTATACATTTAAACTATACAATAATACAACAGTTAATAAGGCTATGTGTGTGGAGTGTAAGAGGGTGAGGGAATCACAAGACCGAAGCTTTATTGTAACACAGACACATATAAGGGGAGGGGCAATAAATAGAAAGGTATCCTTTACTATAGAATGTAGTCCAATCCGACCTCTGTGCTCTTCCACAACTGAAAAACGGATAGTGTTCCCAAGCCTTCCATCCTGGAATATCTTTGGTCTTTCGCCAATGAAGAAAACAATCCCTCCCTCCAGCAGACCCTTCAACCACGATACAAGATCACAGCCAAAAGGCAGAGAAGCAACTACACTTGAGCTTAACAAAAATGGCTAAAACTTAGTGGAGGAAAGTGCAGTGCACCAAAACATAAGCTGTCACAATCATGGAGAATGTGCCAGCATATATGCTCTTCTATCTATATTTTGCAAACCTGCTCTTGTCCCCTCCAGCTGCTCTATGTAGATTTGACGTCTGGCAAGGTGCATAACCCACTGACAAGCAGGCACACTCCTGCATGAGTTTTCTCTCTCACTAGCTGGATGATACGCAATCATTTGCATGTGCTCCACCTCCGACACACCACCCACCCAACCACCCAGTCACCAGAGCCACCCACAAACCAACTGGCTCCGTGATTTAATTTGCACAGTGTAGTCATCCAGGCAGCATGTCCTTCTCAATGGAAGGATCTCTGGTTCCATGGAATCTTCCACATTGGAATGCTGCGGAACAAAAAGGATTTAAATATTCAGCTTGCTAGCATTCAATGTACCTGCTGCTTGGCTTTAGCACATGGGTCTTCATCCTGTGGCCCTCCAGCTGCTGTGAAACTACACATCCCAGCATGCCCTGCCACAGTTTTGCTATTAAGGTATGCTAAAACTGAGGCAGGGCATGCTGGGATGTGTAGTTCCACAGCAGCTGGAGGGTCGCAGGTTGAAGACCCATGTTCTAGCATGCCTGTTCTATGATGCATGTACCGTGATGTCACAATCAGCTTGGAATGGGGTGTCTAGCAGGCATTTGCTGACAGACACTTGAGGGAGACACACATCAGGAGATGCAGCATATCGGAGGTCTTCGATGCCTTTCCAGCAAATGCACACCACCTGCTGCTGGTCTGGACACAAAACAATGCCCACAATCGAAGTCCCAAAATGCCCAACTACAGGATTCATGTAAGTAGTGAATTTAGGAATGAATTTAGAAGTAGGAAATTAAGTTAGTTCACAAGTACATTCAAATTCAGATCTAAAGTCTAGGTAGGCCTCACGTCCTGGCAGCCCCCAGCATTTAAAAATGCCTTGATTAGAGGTAGAGAATTAAATGTAGATAAGAAGTAGACACAAAATAAGACTCCACAGAGCAGTTATCAGGTGTCTTTATCAATTGTTGCATTTAAAAAATCAAGCAATTAGGGAACACAATGTTGCAACAATGTAACCCTATTTGCAAAATAGTACTAAATAAGTTTGTCGATGTAAGACATTTGCAAAGGCGCATCCAAAACACGCTGGAAAATGCAACTGAATCTGTTTTTGGAGGCTAGAATAGGAAATGAGCATCGGTCCTACAAGTACTGAAAGCTCTTCTCCCATCTCCCTTTTCTGAAAAGCCATTTAATATATGGTTCCCAGATAGGGGACATATCAGATATTGCCTTTCAAAAGCAGCAAATATCATACCACTTCTATTGCCATCAAAGATAAACATTAATTGTTTTCAGATATTGGATTGAAAAAGCAGTCTTTATTGACATAAAGAAGCAAAAAAACATACATAAACATTACACACATAAGTACCGTGTTGCAGCACAGCCAAAACACAATACAAATGCTGTCGGTATAGTACAGTTCAAGAACTACAGCACAGGCCAGCCTACACTATAAATCATGAACTGCACTATACATTTAAACAATACAATAATACAACAGTTAATAAGGCTATGGGTGTGGAGTGTAAGAGGGTGAGGGAATCACAAGCCCAAAGCTTTATTGAAAGACAGACACATATAAAGGGAGGATTAATAAATACAAAGATATCCTTTACTATAGAATGTAGTCCAATCCGGTCTTTCAACTCTTCCACAACTGAAAAACGGATAGTGTTCCCAAGCCTTCCATCCTGGAATATCTTCAGTCTCTCGCCAATGAAGAAAACAATCCCTCCAGCAGACTCTTCAACCACGATACAAGATCACAGCCAAAAGGGCGAGAAGCCACTACACTTGCGTTTAACCAAAATGGCTAAAACTTAGTGAAGGAAAGTGCAGTGCACCAAAACATAAGCTGACACAATCATGGAGAATGCGCCAGCATATATGCTCTTCTATCTATATTTTGCAAACCTGCTCTTGTCCCCTCCAGCTGCTCCATGTAGATTTGACGCCTGGCAAGGTGCATAACCCACTGACAAGCAGGCACACTCCTGCATGAGTTTTCACTCTCACTAGCTGGATGATACACATACATTTGCATGTGCTTCACCTCCGACACACCGCCCACCCAACCACCCAGTCACCAGAGCCACCCACAAGCCAACTGGCTCCGTGATTTAATTTGCACAGTGCAGTCATCCAGGCAGCATGTCCTTCTCAATGGAATAATCTCTGGTTCCATGGAATCTTCCGCATTGGAATGCTGCGGAACAAAAATGATTTAAACATTCAGCTTGCTAGCATTCAATGTAGCTGCGGCTTGGCTCTAGCACATGGGTCTTCATCCTGTGGCCCTCCAGCTGCTGTGAAACTACACATCCCAGCATGCCCTGCCACAGTTTTGCTATTAAGGTATGCTAAAACTGAGGCAGGGCGTGCTGGTATATGTAGTTCCACAGCAGCTGGAGGGTCGCAGGTTGAAGACCCATATTCTAGCATGCCTGTTCTATGATGCATGTTCCGTGATGTCACAATCAGCTTGGAATGGGGTGTCTAGCATGCATTTGCTGACAGCCACTTGAGGGAGACACACATCAGGAGATGCAGCATATCGGAGGTCTTCGATGCCTTTCCAGCAAATGCACACCACCAGCTGCTGGTCTGGACACAAAACAATGCCCACAATTGAAGGCTCAAAATGCCCAACTACAGGATTAATGTAAGTAGTGAATTTAGGAATGAATTTAGAAGTAGGAAATTAAGTTAGTTCACAAGTACATTCAAATTCAGATCTAAAGTCTAGGTAGGCCTCACGTCCTGGCAGCCCCCAGCATTTAAAAATGCCTTGATTAGAGGTAGGGAATTAAATGTAGATAAGAAGTAGACACAAAATAAGACGCCACAGAGCAATTATCAGGTGTCTTTATCAATTGTTGCATTTAAAAAAATCAAGCAATTAGGGAACACAATGTTGCGACAATGTAACCCTATTTGCAAAATAGTACTAAATAAGTTTGTCGATGTAAGACATTTGCAAAGGCGCAAACAAAACACGCTGGAAAATGCAACTGAATCTGTTTTTGGAGGTTAGAATAGATGCAGGATCAAGTAGCTCAATGGGTAGGGTATTTGATTAGAATTCAACAGGTTATAGGTTTGAATCCTGGGTATGATAGTTTGAGGTGTTATTTAATAAAGTATGTTTATATATTAGTCACACATGGCTTACTTGTACAAATGGCATGTCACCAGTTAGTGCTGACTGCTGATATGCCATTTGCACAAACACGCCATGTGTGACTGTATATGCATTTAAGGAGGGCACCCCGGCAATACCACAAACCATTGAGTGTCAAGTATACTAGATATATCTTCATATCTCATGTGCTTTCTCTGAGACCAATCTTGTTATGCCCCTTCCCCACAAGGCATGCGCCTTTTGTCCATATTGCAAAAATGGGGAGGGGGGGGGGGCATATAATTATCTGTCACAGGGCACCAAAAAGTCTAGTTATGGCTCTGGTATGCATTATGTAATCTGGCAGACCATATCTCCAACACTGGCTGGTTGGAATAGAAATCCGGTTATCTATGTGAGCAAATGACCATCAACGATTTACTCTCAAACACTAGAAAATGGACAAAAATGGTCCCCTAAACAAATTGGTTAAATTTTGGGTTTAACCAATTTGTGTAATGACCATTTTTGACCACTTTTCTAGTGTTTGGGAGCAAATGGTTAATTGACATTTGCTCCTATACATTACCAGATTTTCATTCCATCCATCCAGACTGGATAGATAGCCTGACAGATAATTGTGTAGTGTACGCCCAGGATAACTGTCAGTTGTGCTTTCTTTTATGACGGCACATAAATGGGTGGGCAGATCCAGAGCAAGCACTGCCCACTCATGCATAGTTGTCAACTGATGTGAAGTTCCAGGGGGCAATCTCAGTTATAAAGAAAAGTATCTGGAAATTGTCCCTAGTTTAAAAAAAAATTAAAAAAAAATTGATCAACTCCATTTATTTAGTATGATATCCCAGGTGATAGGATGCCAGCAGTCAGAACAACATACTTTATTAAATAACACATCTCAAACTACCATACCCAGGATTCAAACCTATAACCTGTTGAATTCTAATCAAACCCCCTACCTATTGAGCTATTTGATCCTGCGTAAAAATTGTGAACATTATATAAAGCTATTGGTACTTTGAAAAAAAAAGTATCAGCATTACAACGCAGCAGATCCATGCAGTTTGCAGCCACACACTACATGTATCTGCTCAGCCACAATGCTGATTATTTCTTCACAAAGTACAAGGTGAGCTCCAAACAGAATTCTCTAGCTTAGAATTATGCCAAACCTAGAAGTCGGGCCCCCCACCCTGGGATCCCCCAGAGGGAGGCCTGCACCGTCATGCGGCAGGCTTGTCTGTTTTGGAAGCAGGCTGATGGGCAGCCCAGGCTTGCTTCAGTCTGGGCTTGGCAGGTCTGGAAGCATGAGCTTGCTTTGGGTATGCCTGACCTTGGGTACGCTTTACCTTGAGGATGAAAGGGCCAAGGGAAAGTACTTTTAGCCTTCTGCGTGGTAGGAGTCATACTAGGTAGGCAAGCTGTTTTAGCAGTAGCCAGATCAGCTACAATCTTATTGAGGTCTTCTCCAAAGAGAGTGTCTCCCTTGAAAGGAAGCACCTCCAGGGTTTTCTTGGAATCCATATCCACCGACCAGGATCTCAACCAGCTGTATAAAGTATTACCTTGGAACTGGCTCTCCACTCCCCATTATCTGGTTATCATGGCTTCCTCCGCCAGTGTCCAGACTCGCTTGCTGAAGCTCGGCCACTTCTTCCTAGCAGCAGGCTCCTGGATCACTGGGCAGCAGAGGTGCTTGGGAGCCGGAAGGGGGCGGAGCAATCAGGCAGGCAGTTGCAGTGCTGCCCAGCTATCTGTGGTGTGAGAAGAAGCAGGGGCACCCCACCGCTGGCAGTGCTGCAGCTAGCGGTGGTGGCAGCGGCGAGGCTGCTGGGCTGGGTCTTGAAAAAGGTGGAAAGAAGGGTGTTACAGCATGGAATGTACAAACTGCGAGTCCCTGCTGGTAGCGCCTTTGTCTATTTAGTAGGAAGGGCACGTAACAGCCGGAGGGCAATGGAGGAAGCCCCTTTAGGGCTGGAGCCCGGCGGCAACTGACTCCGTTGTCTCTGGCAGTTCCGCCCCTGGACTAGAGGAATGGTCAAGAACATGGCAACATTTAATGCCAAAAAATGCAAAATCATACACGTCTCAAAAATACAAAGGCTAACTATAATATTAAGGGCATTATAATGGCAAGAGGAAAGCTATCTAAGTATTACTATTTCAGGTGAGCAATGTAACAAAGCAATAGGAAAGGCAAGTCAGATGCTTGTTTGCATAGGTAAAGAACCAGTAGCAGAAAAAAGTAATACAGGTTGAGTATCCCATATCCAAATATTCCGAAATACGGAATATTCCGAAATACGGACTTTTTTGAGTGAGACTGAGATAGTGAAACCTTTGTTTTTTGATGGCTCAGTGTACACAAACTTTGTTTAATACTCAAAAAGTTATTAAAAATATTGTATTAAATGAACTTCAGACTGTGTGTATAAGGTGTATATGACACATAAATGAATTCTGTGAATGTACACACACTTTGTTTAATGCACAAAGTTATAAAAAATATTGGCTAAAATGACCTTCAGGCTGTGTGTATATGGTATATATGAAACATAAATGCATTCTGTGCTTAGATTTAGGTCCCATCACCATAATATCTCGTTATGGTATGCAATTATTCCAAAATACAGAAAAATCCGATATCCAAAATTCCTCTGGTCCCAAGCATTTTGGATAAGGGATACTCAACCTGTAATGCCACTGTATAGGTCCTTGGTACAGCCACATTTAGAATCCTGTGTTCAGTTCCAGAAGCCATATCTCAAGCGCCTTGAGTCCTGTTGGAGAAAGAGCACTATATAAATAAATAGTATCAAAATTTGTTTCACGGCACCCCTAGGCCAAAGTTTTTTTTATTGAGAAATTCAGAAAAAAATATAAAATTAAGTAAATTGTGTTTATAGCATGTCATCCTCAGGTTCAGTTATGTTGTGAGGGAATGGTTTTGCCAATTTAATAAAGTATAAATAATTTTAATTGGTCCTGGACCACCAAACTATGCTACCAGTGCAAGAACCCCAGTTTGGAAACTACTGCCATAAAATAAACCTTTTTTGTTTTTTTTTAAACTACATGTAATACACCTTAGATCTCAGTTCCTAAAAGGTTTTAAACCCTTGCATACAGTAAACTACACATATTTAAAAATCCTACACCGGGCACAAGTGCTCACGGGCCAATTTCATGGCAGTCTCGGATAGGAGGGCATTGTGGATTCACCAAGGGAATGCTGATGCTGACTCCAAGAAGCCTCTTCAAGATCGCAGGAGCAGAGTCCTCTGCTTCTGCCAAATCCACTGCATGACGCTGGGGCTCTCTTGCAGGAGCCCACACCAGTGGGGGGCACCAGGGGCGGAACTACTGGCAGGGCAGGCAGTGCATTGCACTGGGGCCCCGCCGCACTCAAGGGCCCACAGCCGCCGGCATTACAATGAGTCACAATGACTCATTGTATCATGCCGCAGCCGCACACCAGCGCTCCCGTCGGGTCTGCGTCCTGCGACTCCCGCCGCCCGCCCGCCCGTCGTAACGAACAGATCAGGCCAGGGCACTACGGGCAGCAGCCGCAGCACCAGACACGCTGCCGCCTCTGTAACACACGAAGAGGGAGGAGGGTCGCTTGGAGATGAGAGGAGCAGCGGCACGGGGGGGAGGAGGAGGAGGAGGGAGGTGAAGGAAGGAGCCGCAGCAGCGCTTTGTTACTAGTGGAGGCGCTGCTGCTGCCCCTCTGCTTCACTATAGGCTGTCTTCCGAGAACAGCCTATAGTGAAGCAGAGGGGCAGCAGCAGCAGCGCCTCCACCAATAACACAGCGCTGCTGCGGCTCCCTCCTCCACCTCCCTCCTCCTCCTTCTCTACTGCCCGGGAATCGTCAAGCTGCACGAGGAGCCTGAGCCAGCGGAGAGGGTAAGTATAATTCTTCTTTCTTTCTTTCTTTCTTTCTTTCTTTCTTTCTTTCTTTCTTTCTTTCTTTCTTTCTTTCTTTCGTCTCTTTCTTTCTTTGTTGGGACTGCCTGCCGCTATGTGTAAAAAGGGGGAATCTGCCTGCCGCTATGTGTAAAAAGGGGGAATCTGCCTGCCGCTATGTGTAAAAAGGGGGAATCTGCCTGCCGCTATGTGTAAAAAGGGGGAATCTGCCTGCAGCTATGTGTAAAAGGGGGGAATCTGCCTGCAGCTATGTGTTAAAAGGGGGAATCTGCCTGCAGCTATGTGTAAAAAGGGGGACTGCCTGCCGCAATGTGTAAAAAGGGGGAATCTGCCTGCCGCTATGTGTAAAAAGGGGGAATCTGCCTGCAGCTATGTGTAAAAAGGGGGACTGCCTGCCGCAATGTGTAAAAAGGGGGAATCTGCCTGCCGCAATGTGTAAAAAGGGGGAAGCTGCTTGCCGCAATGTGTAAAAAGGGGGAATCTGCTTGCCGCAATGTGTAACAAGGGGGAATCTGCCTGCCGTAATGTGTAACAAGGGGGATGCTGTCTGCCGTAATGTGTAACAAGGGCACGCTGTCTGCCATAATGTGTAACAAGGGCAAGCTGTCTGCTGTAATGTGTAACAAGGGCAAGCTGTCTGCTGTAATGTGTAAAAAGTGTACGATGTCTGCCATTATGTGTAACAAGGGCAGGCTGACTGCTGTTATGTGAAAAAAGTGTACGCTGTCTGCCGCTATGTTTAACAAGGGCAGGCTGTCTGCCGTTATGTGTAAAAAGTGTACGCTGTCTGCCGCTATGTGTAACAAGGGCACGCTGTCTGCCATAATGTGTAACAAGGGCAAGCTGTCTGCTGTAATGTGTAACAAGGGCAAGCTGTCTGCTGTAATGTGTAAAAAGTGTACGATGTCTGCCGTAATGTGTAACAAGGGCAGGCTATCTGCCGTTATGTGAAAAAAATGTACGCTGTCTGCCGCTATGTGTAACAAGGGCACGTTGTCTGCCGTTGTGTAAAAAAGGGGGATGCTGTCTGCCGTAATGTGTAAAAAGGGGACGCTGTCTGCTGTAATGTGTAAAAAGAGGACGCTGTCTGCTGTAATGTGTAAAAAGAGGAATCTGTCCGCCGTAAGGTGTAAAAGGGTCTCTACCTGGTGTAGTGGTGCTACTGTGCGGCATAATTTGAATAATGGAGACTACTGTGCACCGTTTTATGAATTGGTATTATTTTGTGGCCACACCCCTTAACCACGAAGCCACGCCACTATGTTTTTTTGCGCGCGCCTACGGCGCGCACTGCCCCTGTTTTGCATGCAGGGGTGGGGCTCCAATGCCGTTTCTTGCACACACTGCTAAAATGTCTAGTTACGGCACTGTTGCTAGGTATCCACTTCCCTGAGCAGGCCCCCCTCACCAGATCCTCTCCAGGGGTGAGGGGGTGGACTTGGATGGGATGGGATGGGGGGGGGCCAAGCCATTTTGTCGCACATGGGCCCATTGCTCGCTAGTTCCGCCACTGGGGGGCACGTCTAAAACTCTTCAGTCAGTTCTGGATTCATTCGGACCTGGACTTGTGGGTTTTACAAATAGTGTCCCAAGGGTACAAACTGGGGTTTCAAGAAGTTCCCCCTCACCGATTGTTCAAATCAGCCTTAGTCAGCAGGGAGAAGGTTTTTATTCAAGCCTCTTCGTGGTCCCGAAGCCGGACGGCTCAGTCAGACCAATCTTAAATCTGAAATCCCTTAATTTCTACCTAAAGAAATTCAATTTCAAGATGGAATCTCTCAGGGTAGTGATCTCCAGTCCGGGGGATAAAGGAGATTTCATGGTTTTGGTAGACATAAAGGATGCCTACTTACATGTTCCCATTTAGCCACTGCATCAAGCTACCTGAGGTTTGCAATTCAGGATTGTCATTACCAATTTCAGACGTTGCCGTTTGGTCTGTCCACGGCTCCGAGGATTTTCACCAGGGTGATGGCGGAAATGATGGTTCTCCTTCGCAAGCAAGGAGTCACAATTATCCAGTACTTGGATGATCTCCTGATAAAGGCGAGATCCAGGTACCAGTTGGTGCAAAACATCTACTCTCCCTGACAGTTCTTTAACAACATGGTTGGCTCCTAAACTTGCCAAAATCGCAGTTGGTCCTAATGACGCGGTTGTTGTTTTTGGGAGTGATACTGGACACAGAAGAGGTTTTCTTCTAGTGGAATGGCTCTGGAGATCCAGAGACTGGTCAAACAAATTCTGAAACCAGCAAGAGTGTTAATCCATCAATGGATTCGGTTGCTGGGGAAGATGGTTGCGGCCTACGAGGCCATTCAGTTTGGCAGGCTCCATGCCAGAGTGTTCCAGTGGGACCTGTTGGACAAGTGGTCCGGATCCCACCTACACATGCACCGGAGGATAATCCTGTCTTCCAAGACCAGAATCTCACTCCATTGGTGATCCCAAACCACCTAGAGGGGCGATGGTTTGGGATCCAGGATGGGATCCTAGGGACCACGGATGCAACCCTCCGAGGCTGGGGAGCAGTCACACAGGGGGAAAACATCCAAGGAAGATGGTCAAGTCAGGAAAGTTGTCTCCACATAAATGTTCTGGAGTTAAGGGCCATTTCATAACTGCAGACACAGTACGCACTGGGATGGGTGCCCAGCATCCTCTACGGACTAAGAGAAAAGGATTTACCAGTAGGTATTAAAATCCTATTTTCTCTAAAGTCCTAGAGGATGCTGGGGACTCCGTAAGGACCATGGGGATAGACGGGCTCCGCAGGAGACATGGGCACTTTAAGAAAGACTTTAGTTCTGGGTGTGCACTGGCTCCTCCCTCTATGCCCCTCCTCCAGACCTCAGTTTGATACTGTGCCCAGTGGAGACTGGGTGCTTTTCAGGAGCTCTCCTGAGCTTTCTGACAGAAAGTATTTTGTTAGGTTTTTAATTTTCAGGGAGCACTGCTGGCAACAGACTCCCTCATCGAGGGACTGAGGGGAGAGAAGCAGCCCTACTCTCTGAGTTGCAAGGTCCTGCTTCTTAGGCTACTGGACACCATTAGCTCCAGAGGGATTGGTACGCAGGATCTCACCCTCGCCGTCCGTCCCAGAGCCGCGCCTCCGTCCCCCTCGCAGAGCCGGAAGATAGAAGCCGGGTGAGTATGAGAAGAAAAGAAGACTTAAGAGGCGGCAGAAGACTTCATGATCTTCACTGAGGTAACGCACAGCACTGCAGCTGTGTGCCTTTGCTCCCATACACCTCACATACTCCGGTCACTGTAAGGGTGCAGGGCGCAGGGGGGGCGCCCTGGGCAGCAATATAAACCTTTTTCGCAAAAATATAACATATATACAGCTGGGCACTGTATATATGTATGAGCCCCCACCAATTTTACAGTTTAAGCGGGACAGAAGCCCGCCTCCGAGGGGGCGGGGCTTCTCCCTCAGCACTCACCAGCGCCATTTTTTCTCCACAGCACCGCTGAGAGGAAGCTCCCCGGACTCTACCCTGCTTATACCACGTTAGACAAGAGGGTTGAAAAGAGGGGGGGGGGCACATAATTCGCAAATTACATACAGCAGCACTACTGGGCAAACATTAAGTTACTGTTTTATTCCTGGGTTATATAGCGCTGGGGTGTGTGCTGGCATACTCCCTCTCTGTCTCTCCAAAGGGCCTTGTGGGGAAACTGTCTTCAGAAAAAGCATTCCCTGTGTGTGTGGTGTGTCGGTACACGTGTGTCGACATGTCTGAGGAAGAAGGCTATATTAGAGAGGAGCGGGAGCAAATGAATGTGGTGTCTCCGCCGACAGCTGATTGGATGGATATGTGGAATGTTTTAAATGCTAGTGTAAACTCATTGCACAAAAGATTAGACAAGGCAGAAGCTTTGGGACAGTCAGGGTCTCAACCCATGCCTGATCCTATGTTGCAGGGACTGTCAGGGTCTCATAAGCGCCCACTATCCCAGTTTGTTGACACAGATACCGACACGGATTCTGACTCCAGTGTCGATTACGATGATGCAAAGTTACAGCCAAAATTGGCAAAATCCATTCGATTTATGATTATGGCAATAAAAGATGTTTTGCACATCACAGAGTAACCCCCTGTCGCTGACAAGAGGGTACATATGTACAAGGGAAAGAAGCCTGAGGTAACCTTTCCCCCCTCACGCGAGCTGAACGAGTTATGTGAAAAAGCTTGGAAATCTCCAGATAAAAGACTGCAGATTTCCAAAAGGATTCTTATGGCGTATCCTTTCCCATCAACGGATAGGTTACGATGGGAATCCTCCCCTAGGGTGGACAAAGCATTAACACGCTTATCCAAGAAGGTAGCCCTCCCGTCCCAGGATACGGCTACCCTCAAAGAGTGTGCTGACCGCAAACAGGAGATTACCCTGAAGTCCATTTATACACATTCAGGTACCTTACTCAGACCGGCAATTGCGTCGACCTGGGTGTGTAGTGCTGTAGCGGCATGGACAAATGCCTTATCTGAAGGGATGGATAGCCTAGACAAGGATACTATTTTATTGAACCTGGGGCATATAAGAGATGCTGTCCTATATATGTGTGTATGCAAACTACCGGTGGTGCTGCAGGGCCCACACCCTTTTACTTGTCTTGTAGAGCAGCTCTGAAGCTGTTACAGTGCCCAGCTGCTGCAAGAAATCAGCTTGAATGCTTCAGGGGCTTGGGCATGGCCAACATGAGCCCCACACCGAAGGAGGGTGGGGGTGTTTAATGCAAACTTGGGGTCATCCAAGCGCCGCAAAAGACCGCCATGCCCCGCTTGCCACTTTTCTCTTTTCATATACAGATGAGGGTTCCAGCCAACTTTGGCCCACTGCTTGGATGACATCACCGAATGCAAATCCGTCTGCTGCAGACCTTCCCCCAGGAATGCTTGCAATAGTTGTTGCATATGGTTTAATGTCTGAGGGTGCTTCAGTATTAGGCAGCCTTCCGCCCTCCCATGTTCATCTGAAAAGATGTGGTCTCCCTGCAGTTGTTGTCCCCAGACGAGAGTTCCCTTGTGCTTCCTCAGTTAAATCTCCTTAACTTGACGAGGGTGTGCCCGAGCAGCCGCCCTCCCCAGCCCTTTCCCAACACATACTTATCTTGCATATGAGATCTCTTGATCATGAAGATAGTTCTCACAGGTTGAGGTTCATCCTGGCCCCGCTCCCCGCTGGAGAGCGCTGATGAGGACAGCAGCGGGGCTTCAGCAGCAGGGTGAGTATGTGTGGCCAGAGACCTCCCTTCCCATGTGCAGGCCTGCAGAGTGTGCCGCGCAGGATGGGGCATGTGACACTCTCCCTCCCTGGGGCTCTTCCAGATGTAGCTCCTCAGCAGTATTTTTCCCGGGCTGCGCGGCGCTTTCCCTGACTGGCATCCGCCCTGGAACACTGCCTTCCTCAACGCAACATCAGCAGGGGGCCCGGGCCTCATCACCATCCCAGGTCTTTCTCATGTATGTATCATGTATGTGTGTGTGATATATGTATGAATCATATATGTTTGTGATATATTATAAGGGCACGGTCGTGCCCTTATATTAAGGCTGAATCGAACAAACGGAATTCTCCCATAGGAAACTTCTGAGATGGGGGCATGGTGTTTGAGGGGCTACACCTCAAAACTGATTGGTCGTACTGAGCTGAAATTTGGCATGGGCGTGTAGAATCGTCACCCGGTGCTGCATGCCAAATTTCAGGGCAAAATAATAAAAAATGAGGAATTGGGAGTAACCTAAAGTTCCAACTGTCAGTTTTTTTCTGTGACTTCCTTTGTGGCTTTTTGACACCGTTTTCCTATAGAGTGAATTAGATATTTTTTGGGAAGGCATAACTCCGGATAGAGGACGAATTAAGACTTGGGGTTTGTTTTACTAGATAGAGTATGCCCCAGTGTAGTGCCTTTTGGGGTTGTGGTTTTTCAGAAAGTTATAGGGTTTTTTTAATTAAGAGAAATATGCCCCATTATAGAGATAGGGCTTTTCAATTTGTTGCGGCTGCGCAGTGGCCGCCAGGAGAGCGAGAGTGAGTGAGGGAAGGGGTCTCGTGCAGGCTGAGGTTATAAAAGTAGCTGCTGGCGGCGGGAAGAGAGCCAGCGGTTCCTGGGTGTGTGCACCTGCGGTCCCTTACAGACTGCAGCGACCCATTAGGACTGTGGAGGAGAGGGGTAGCGGCATAGCAGCCGCAGGCTTACCGAAAGTGCTCACTACTGAGCAATATGGTCCCCTTACCCGAAGTGGGAGCCGCAGCGGGAGGAATAGCTGGAGCTGCGCCGCAGGAGAAAGTCAGAGGACATCCAGAAGAGACATCCGGTGCAGCGCTGACTCCTGACTGACAGCGCTTGCCTACTGAGCGGTGTGGTACCCCCACACCTGAAGCGAGTGCGGGAGCGGCAGCCGGAGAAGACAGCTGTGCTGCACGGAAGAAGTCAGGCAGCAGCGGCAGCACCAGCGGGCTGAGGTGGGGAGGATCAGTATGGTCCCTTACGTGCGGCTCACATTCAGATCCATCCGGCTCCCTTCCCCTCCTCCCCTGCACCCTTAGCAGCCTGCCCCCACCATGTATTCCATCCTGGGGAGGGGGGGGAGACTGGCAACAGTAGCAGTGGCATCGGAGCATAGATACATACTCTGCGGTAGTTACCGGCAGCGGGACGTGCGGCTCATGTTCAGATCCCTCCGGCTCCCTCCCCCCCTGCAACTTTAGCAGCCTGCCCCCACATCTCATTCACCCACCGCCGCAGACTCCTCCCCCACACGGTTATTATAATAAGGCCACCCCCCTACGCCCTTCCCTCCCTGCTGTGTGTCCAGCCACCCCCCCCCTCACCTGCTGTGTGTCCGGCCTACCCCCCCCCCTCACCTGCTGTGTGTCCGGCCTACCCCCCCCCCTCACCTGCTGTGTGTCCAGCCACCCCCCCCTCACCTGCTGTGTGTCCGGCCTACCCCCCCCTCTCTGCTGTGTGTCCGTCCACCCCCCCCTCACCTGCTGTGTGTCCGGCCAACCCCCCCCCTCACCTGCTGTGTGTCCGGCCTACCCCCCCCCTCACCTGCTGTGTGTCCGGCCTACCCCCCCCCCCCCTCACCTGCTGTGTGTCCGGCCTACCCCCCCCCCCCCCCTCACCTGCTGTGTGTCCAGCCCCCCCCCCTCACCTGCTGTGTGTCCAGCCCCCCCCCCTCCTCCTCTGCTGTGTGTCCGGCCTACCCCCACCCCCCTCCCTGCTGTTTGTCCGGCCACCCTCCCCTCCCCTGCTGTGTGTCCGGCCACCCTCCCCTGCTGTGTGTCCGGCCACCCTCCCCTCCCCTGCTGTGTGTCCGGCCACTCCCCTCCCCTGCTGTGTGTCCGGCCTACCCCCTCCCCTGCTGCGTGTCCAGCCTACCCCCTCCCCTGCTGCGTGTTTAGCCTACCCCCCCCCTCCCCTGCTGCGTGTCCAGCCTACCCCCCCCCCCTCCCCTGCTGCGTGTCCAGCCTACCCCCCCCCCCTCCCCTGCTGCGTGTCCAGCCTACCCCCCCTCCCCTGCTGCGTGTCCAGCCTACCCCCCCCCCCTGCTGTGTGTCCAGCCCCCCCCTCACCTGCTGTGTGTCCAGCCCCCCCCCCCTCACCTGCTGTGTGTCCAGCCCCCCCCCCTCACCTGCTGTGTGTCCAGCCCCCCCCTCACCTGCTGTGTGTCCAGCCACCCCCCCCTCACCTGCTGTGTGTCCAGCCCCCCCCCCTCACCTGCTGTGTGTCCAGCCCCCCCCCCCCCTCACCTGCTGTGTGTCCAGCCCCCCCCCCTCACCTGCTGTGTGTCCAGCCCCCCCCTCACCTGCTGTGTGTCCAGCCCCCCCCCTCACCTGCTGTGTGTCCAGCCCCCCCCCCTCACCTGCTGTGTGTCCAGCCCCCCCCCCTCACCTGCTGTGTGTCCAGCCCCCCCCTCACCTGCTGTGTGTCCGGCCTACCCCCCCCCTGCTGTTTGTCCGGCCACCCTCCCCTCCCCTGCTGTGTGTCCAGCCACCCCCCCCCCTCACCTGCTGTGTGTCCGTCCTACCCTCCCCCCTGCTGTTTGTCTGGCCACCATCCCCTCCCCTCCCCTGCTGTGTGTTCGGCAACTCCCCCCTCTTCCCGCTGTGTTCGGCCACCCCCTACCCCCTCCCCTCCCTGCCGTGTGTCCGGTCACCCTCCCCTCTCTGCTGTGTGTCCAGCCACCCCCCCCCCCTCTCTGCTGTGTGTCCGGCCACCCCCCCCCAGACACGCAGCGCCTGACACACACAGACATGCAACGCCTGACACACGCATACGCATATGCAGCGCCTGACACACACGCACACACACACACACACACAGCACCTGACACACACGCACACACACAGCACCTGACACACACACACAGCACCTGACACTCACACGGACCTGACACACGCGCACACACTCACACGCAGCACCTGACACACACGCAGCACCAGACACATGCACACACAGATGCAGCACCTGACACTCACACGGACCTGACACACACGCACACACTCACACGCGGCGCCTGACGCACACGCGGCGCCTGACGCACACGCGGCGCCTGACGCACACGCGGCGCCTGACACACACGCACAGGCAGCGCTTGACACACACGCACAGGCAGCACCTGACACACACGCACACGCAGCGCCTGACACACACAGACACGCAGCGCCTGACACACACAGACACGCAGCGCCTGACACACACAGACACGCAGCGCCTGACACACACAGACACGCAGCGCCTGACACACACAGACACGCAGCGCCTGACGCACAGGCAGCGCATTACAAACACGCACACGCACACGCAGCGCCTGACACACGCACACGCAGCGTCTGACACACACACGCACCTGACACACACACGCACCTGACACTCACATGCACCTGACACACGCACTCACACGCAGCACCTGACATACTCACACGCAGCACCTGACACACACGCAGACACGCAGCACCTGACACACACACACGCAGCACCTGACACACACACGCAGCGCCTGACACACACGCAGACACGCAGCGCCTGACACACGCAGACACGCAGCGCCTGACACACGCAGACACGCAGCGCCTGACAGACACGCAGACACGCAGCGCCTGACAGACACGCAGACACGCAGCGCCTGACAGACACGCAGACACGCAGCGCCTGACAGACACGCAGCACCTGACAGACACGCAGCGCCTGACAGACACGCAGCGCCTGACAGACACGCAGCGCCTGACACACACGCAGACACGCAGCGCCTGACACACACGCAGACACGCAGCGCCTGACACACACGCAGGCACGCAGCGCCTGACAGACACGCAGACACGCAGCACCTGACAGACACGCAGCACCTGACAGACACACACACACACACACAGCACCTGACACAGATATGCAGCGCCTGACACACACACGCAGACATACAGCGCCTGACACACACGCAGACATGCAGCACCTGACACACACATGCAGCACCTGACAGACACACACACCCACACACACACACAGACATGCAGCGCCTGACACACACACACACACACACACACACATGCATCACCTGACACACCCACACACACAGACATGCAGCACCTGACACACACAAACACACACATACAGACATGCAGCGCCTGACACACACACACACACACATACAGACATGCAGCACCTGACACACACACACACACACACATACAAACATGCAGCACCTGACACACACACACACACACACACACACGCAGCACCTGACACACATATATACATGTGGCATTTAACGCACACACGCACAGCACCTGACACACAATCATATACACTCAGAGCACCTAACACACACATACACTCGCAGCACCTCACACACACTCGTATACACACGCAGCACCTGCCACTCACACATATATACACATGCAGCACCTGCCACTCCCACATACATGAACAGCACCTGACACACACATACACGCGCAGCACCTGACAGTCACACACATACAGATGCGACAGCTGACACAAACACGCTCAACACCTGACACCCACGTGGCAGCTGACGCATACAAATGCAGCACCTGAAATACACACATATACACGTGCAGCACCTGAGACACACACATACACGTACAGCACCTGAGACACACACACACATGCATGTACACGCGCGGCTCCAGGCACACACATACGTACGTACACACGCGGCACTTGACACACACACGTACACGTGCGGCACCTGACACACACACACACAAACACACACGTACGTACATACGTACGTACGTACGTACACGTGTGGCACCTGACACACACACGTATGCACACGTGTGGCTCCTGACACACACGCGCGTTGCTCCTGACACACACACATGTACGTACACGCTCGGCTCCTGACACACACACGTATGTATACGCGCGGCACCTGACACCTACACGCATGTACGTATACGCCCGGCTCCTGACACCCTCACGCATGTACACGCGTGGCTCCTGGCACACACACACACACACACACACACACACGTACACGTGCGGCACCTGACACATACACGCGTGTACGTACACACATGCACAGCACCTGACATACACACATGTAGGTACGCGCCACCTAACACACGCACGACACCTGACACACACGTAAATACGTACGTACGTACGTACGTACGTACGTACGCGCACGGCACCTGACACACACGTACATACTAGTGATGAGTGGGTTCGGTTCGTCGGAATCCGGACCCCCCGAACTTCACCCATTTTACATGGGTCCGAGGCAGGTTCGAACCTTCCCGCCTTGCTCGGCTAACCCGAGCGCGCCCGAACGTCATCATCCCGCTGTCGGATTCCCGCGAGATTAGGATGTCTGCATTCGTGGAAAGGGGTCCCATGTGTAAACATGGGACCCCTTTCAGTCCGTCTGGTCCGGGTGTTCGGTTTGTTGTTTTGCCAAGTACGTGGATTTAATCTGGAACCTGGATCAGGTGAGTATAATTATCTTTTATTTTCAGGTACCCGTGGATTCTACTTGGAGAAGAGGACCGACTGCTTCGTGTCAACATAGGTAAGTATGTGTGTGTCGGCAGGTGTGAAATAAAGTTATACTTTCACGGTGTCTGTGTCCTGTTTTTATTTGGGTATTTTTTCCCCAGTAGAACTACAGGTACCAGCGGGCCCGTTTTTCTCCCGCATGCTGGTACTTGTGGTTCTCAAAGTACCAGCTTGCGGGGGAGGCTTGCTGGGACTTGTAGTACTACTGGAAAAAACAATATTCTTTCAATTTTCTCAAGGCTATCAGCCTCCCATCCGCAGCCCTTGGATGGGGGGGACAGCCTCGGGCTTCACCCCTGGCCCTTGGGTGGCTGGGGGGGGGACCCCTTGATTGAAGGGGTCCCCACTCCCCCAGGGTACCCCGGCCAGGGGTGACTAGTTGGATATTTAATGCCACGGCCGCAGGGCACTGTATAAAAGTGACCCCCGGCTGTGGCATTATCTGTCCAGCTAGTGGAGCCCGATGCTGGTGTAAAAATAATGGGGGACCCTACTCTTTGTCCCCCGTATTTTTTGCACCAGCACCAGGCGCAGAGCCTGGAGCTGGTTTTTTAAAAATACGGGGGATCCCCTGTCCGTTTTTCCCCCGGTTTTTTAGAACCAGGACCGGCTCGAAGAGCCCGAGGCTGGTTATGCTTTGGAGGGGGGACCCCACGCAATTTTTCTTTTCCGGGTTTTTCACATGCCATTTAAAAAAAATAATAATAATAATAATCTTTTAAAAAATGTATAAATAATACTTGTGCCTCCAAAAAAGACAAACCAAGTACCTAATCCCTTCTAATATAAATAGATATGCTATTACCCCAAAAAAAACATGTTTTAATTTTTTTTTATTAGATTCCGCCTGCAAAGTGTGGCGGATTGAAAATGACGAATTTACTTTTTAAAAGCACTGTTGTCGAATTGACAAACTTCAATTGAATATACTTTTGTTGAATTGCCGCATTTGTACCATTGCAGAAAAGTCGAATTTGTCAAATGTCGAATTTTAAAAAGTCGAATTTTGAAAGGATGCAAGAATAGGCCCCGCCCCCTTCACATCAGCCGTCCCCTTCTACCCCTGTACCTTGCTCTCTCCTGTCTGTGCTCTCTCCCGTCTGTAGGACTAGGCCCCGCCCCCTTCTTACCCTCCAGTGACTGCTCTCTCTCACCCATGTAGTAGATAACATATTTATAAGTTGTTATATATTGGAATTCCTCAATATGCTGCCACTTGGCAAAGGAGATGATATTGTGCAAAATAACCGCTCCACACTGGAGCCTTACGTGTAGCTTGCACCAGTTGTTATATGGGGGACCCCTACATCTTTTGTCCCACGTATTTTTGGAACCTGGACCGTTCTAAGAGCCCGGTGCTGGTTGTCTAAATACGGGGAACCCCTGTCCAATTTTTCCCCCAGTATTTAAATAACCAGGACCGGCTCAAAGAGCCCGAGGCTGGTTATACTAAGGAGGGGGAACCTCACGCATTTTTTTTTAACCCATTCAGACCCTTCTCCTTTAAGTTAATGGAAGCCCTGGACAACAAAATTGCATTCATGTCCTCCTCCCTCACCCTTCCCAGTCCCAAACACTCATTTTTTTTTCTTTAAAAATGTATAATATATAACAAGAACAATGAGCAGGCAGGAAGCGGGCATTGGCGGCATCGGACTGAGATAGAAATTAGTGGTGGAGGGCTGGGTCAGTTGATTGTGGGAGAGTTTGTAAGCCATTGGCGGTGGCAGCGGGTATCGGCTCAGAGGCAGTAGCGGGCATTGGCTAAGGGTCATCGGCAGGATTCGGCGGAAATTATGGCTGTAGTGCCTCACTAGCCACTGACCTCACCGCACGCCACTGTGGGACAGATGTAACATGCAGAGAGAGGTAGATTTGGGAGGGGGAATGTCCTAGCATAACTGTTAATTGCAGTGTAATACTGTAATTCAGCTGTGCAGCATTTGTGGCTAAATGTCAAAGAAGACAGTATTTACCCTGCATGCAAAACAATAAATGTATTTGAACATACCTCCCAACTATACCAATTTTTGCAGGACAGTCACTTTTTTTGGGAATGTCCAGCTAACCCAAACAACCCCCCCCCCCTGTGGGGGCCGCAGTGTCCCATAGTCATGGGGAAGGGGGGGGGGTGGAAGGCTCCCTGTAGCTTATGGTGTAGGGTACCTGGCATCCTTTGATGTAATCAGAGTTAGATTTGATTCAGTGATTTTATAAAAACAGATAGGAAGCACAATTTAGCAGTGGGTTGCAGAGAAAAAGAAATATGCTTGCAAAAAAAATCCAATTGAGTGATTAAACAGCTCTTCATTTTCTGGCTTTATTTTTATGCTAACAAATTTGTTCTCTGAAAAGTGTCCACAAAGCCAAGTCTCTGATTAACACCTTTGTAGGGATGGTTTTTCACCTATTACTAAATTAAACTTGCTTCATTGGAAAGGCAGCAAGATGCATCCTCATTTCAATTTCTACTGAAATAATACAGGTTGACACCAGGAAACATTAACGCCACTGCATCCTTGCTGCTTTCTCATGTGGAAGTTTGTTTAATGTGAAAACAAGGTGATATCTAATTAGCACACAGGTAAGGAATTAAGAAAATCTTTATTTAATGGTGAAGATGTTTCTCACAAAATTGTTGCCCCAATGCATCATTGAAATTCAAGCTGGAAAGATGATTTTAATATATCACTTGTACATTTTGTATTGCTCTTCTGGTGACAATGTAGTTTGTTTTTGTCAATTACCATTTTAATAATAGGGTAAAGAAAATTAAGTGGATTTTTGAAAGAAAACAATACTGTCAATATACTATTAAAACAAATTAAGATGGTAAAAGTTATTGTACTTTAAGTAAAAATAAAAGAGCTAAAATATCAATCCCAGTTTTGGATTACTTTAATAAAAAAAAAATGCATATAGCAGAGGATAGTTTCAATCTGCCTACCTCTGGGTTATGGGCCCAGCATGCTTCCATTGCAGTACTCTGCTGCACATGTAAGTGCAAGAGATCCTGAAGCACTCACTCATCATGGGAAAGTACCAATGTGTTTCTTCGTTGGTTGTTGGAAGAAACATCTTACAAAAACTCTCCAGATTATTGACTTTTTAAAGTTTTTCTAGGAAACGTTTTAGATGAATGCTTATTAGCCTTTGTCAGTATGGACTTTTGCAAAGTGTCTCTGTGGCGCAATCAGTTAGTGTGCACGGCTATTAGCTAAAAGGTTGGTGGTTCAATCCCACCCAGGGACGTAATTGACCTTGTTATCAGATTTTGGTGATCTTTAAGTAGACAAGTCAAAATTTCAAACCCCCTGTTATGGTGTAGGGTACCTGGCCTTCTCTGATGTAATCAGAGTTAGATTTGATTCAGTGATTTTATAAAAACAGCTAGGAAGCACAATTTAGCAGTGGGTTGCAGAGAAAAAGAAATATGCTGGCAAAAAAAAATCCAATTGAGTGATTAAACAGCTCTTAATTTTCTTGCTTTATTTTTATGCTAACAAATTTGTTCTCTGAAAAGTGTCCACAAAGCCAAGTCTCTGATTAACACCTTTGTAAGGATGGTTTTTCACCTATTACTAAATTAAACTTGCTTCATTGGAAAGGCAGCAAGATGCATCCTCATTTCAATGTCTACTGAAATAATACAGGTTGACACCAGGAAACATTAACGCCACTGCATCCTTGCTGCTTTCTCATGTGGAAGTCTGTTTAATGTGAAAACAAGGTGATATCTAATTAGCACACAGGTAAGGAATTAAGAAAATCTTTATTTAAGGGTGAAAATGTTTCTCACAAAATCGTTGCCCCAATGCATCATTGAAATTCAAGCTGGAAAGATGATTTTAATATATCACTTGTACATTTTGTATTGCTCTTCTGGTGACAATGTAGTTTGTTTTTGTCAATTACCATTTTAATAATAGGGTAAAGAAAATTAAGTGGATTTTTGAAAGAAAACAATACTGTCAATATACTATTAAAACAAATTAAGATGGTAAAAGTTATTGTACTTTAAGTAAAAATAAAAGAGCTAAAATATCAATCCCAGTTTTGGATTACTTTAATTAAAAAAAATGCATATAGCAGAGGATAGTTTCAATCTGCCTACCTCTGGGTTATAAGCCCAGCATGCTTCCATTGCAGTACTCTGCTGTACATGTTAGTGCAAGAGATCCTGAAGCACTCACTCATCATGGGAAAGTACCAATGTGTTTCTTCGTTGGTTGATCTAAGAAACATCTTACAAAAACTCTCCAGATTATTGACTTTTTAAAGTTTTTCTAGGAAACGTTCTAGATGAATGCTTATTAGCCTTTGTCAGTATGCATTTTTGCAAAGTGTCTCTGTGGTGCAATCAGTTAGTGTGTTTGGCTACTAACCAAAAGGTTGGTGGTTCAATCCCACCCAGGGATGTAATTGACCTTGTGGTCAGGTTTTGGTGATCTTTAAGTAGACAAGTCAAAATTTCAAACCCCCTCTTATGATGTAGGGTACCTGGCCTTCTCTGATGTAACCAGAGTTAGTTTTGATTAAGTGATTTTATAAAAAACAGCTAGGAAGCACAATTTAGCAGTGGGTTGCAGAGAAAAAAAAATATGCTGGCAGAAAAATCCAATTGAGTGATTGAACAGCTCTTCATTTTCTGGCTTTATTTTAATGCTAACAAATTTGTTCTCTGAAAAGTGTCCACAAAGCCAAGTCTCTGATGAACACCTTTGTAGGGATGGTTTTTCACCTATTACTAAATTAAACTTGCTTCATTGGAAAGGCAGCAAGATGCATCCTCATTTCAATGTCTACTGAAATAATACGGGTTGACACCAGGAAACATTAACGCCAATGCATCCTTCCTGCTTTCTCATGTGGAAGTCTGTTTAATGTGAAAACAAGGTGATATCTAAGTGGCACACAGGTAAGGAATTAAGAAAATCTTTATTTAATGGTGAAGATGTTTCTCACAAAATTGTTGCCCCAATGCATCATTGAAATTCAAGCTGGAAAGATGATTTTAATATATCACTTGTACATTTTGTATTGCTCTTCTGGTGACAATGTAGTTTGTTTTTGTCAATTACCATTTTAATAATAGGGTAAAGAAAATTAAGTGGATTTTTGAAAGAAAACAATACTGTCAATATACTATTAAAACAAATTAAGATGGTAAAAGTTATTGTACTTTAAGTAAAAATAAAAGAGCTAAAATATCAATCCCAGTTTTGGATTACTTTAATTAAAAAAAAATGCATATAGCAGAGGATAGTTTCAATCTGCCTACCTCTGGGTTATGGGCCCAGCATGCTTCCATTGCAGTACTCTGCTGCACATGTAAGTGCAAGAGATCCTGAAGCACTCACTCATCATGGGAAAGTACCAATGTGTTTCTTCGTTGGTTGTTGGAAGAAACATCTTACAAAAACTCTCCAGATTATTGACTTTTTAAAGTTTTTCTAGGAAACGTTTTAGATGAATGCTTATTAGCCTTTGTCAGGATGGACTTTTGCAAAGTGTCTCTGTGGCGCAATCAGTTAGTGTGCACGGCTATTAGCTAAAAGGTTGGTGGTTCAATCCCACCCAGGGACGTAATTGACCTTGTTATCAGATTTTGGTGATCTTTAAGTAGACAAGTCAAAATTTCAAACCCCCTGTTATGGTGTAGGGTACCTGGCCTTCTCTGATGTAATCAGAGTTAGATTTGAATCAGTGATTTTATAAAAACAGCTAGGAAGCACAATTTAGCAGTGGGTTGCAGAGAAAAAGAAATATGCTGGCAAAAAAAATCAAATTGAGTGATTAAACAGCTCTTAATTTTCTGGCTTTATTTTTATGCTAACAAATTTGTTCTCTGAAAAGTGTCCACAAAGCCAAGTCTCTGATTAACACCTTTGTAAGGATGGTTTTTCACCTATTACTAAATTAAACTTGCTTCATTGGAAAGGCAGCAAGATGCATCCTCATTTCAATGTCTACTGAAATAATACAGGTTGACACCAGGAAACATTAACGCCACTGCATCCTTGCTGCTTTCTCATGTGGAAGTCTGTTTAATGTGAAAACAAGGTGATATCTAATTAGCACACAGGTAAGGAATTAAGAAAATCTTTATTTAAGGGTGAAAATGTTTCTCACAAAATCGTTGCCCCAATGCATCATTGAAATTCAAGCTGGAAAGATGATTTTAATATATCACTTGTACATTTTGTATTGCTCTTCTGGTGACAATGTAGTTTGTTTTTGTCAATTACCATTTTAATAATAGGGTAAAGAAAATTAAGTGGATTTTTGAAAGAAAACAATACTGTCAATATACTATTAAAACAAATTAAGATGGTAAAAGTTATTGTACTTTAAGTAAAAATAAAAGAGCTAAAATATCAATCCCAGTTTTGGATTACTTTAATTAAAAAAAATGCATATAGCAGAGGATAGTTTCAAAATGCCTACCTCTGGGTTATAAGCCCAGCATGCTTCCATTGCAGTACTCTGCTGCACATGTAAGTGCAAGAGATCCTGAAGCACTCACTCATCATGGGAAAGTACCAATGTGTTTCTTCGTTGGTTGATCTAAGAAACATCTTACAAAAACTCTCCAGATTATTGACTTTTTAAAGTTTTTCTAGGAAACGTTCTAGATGAATGCTTATTAGCCTTTGTCAGTATGCATTTTTGCAAAGTGTCTCTGTGGTGCAATCAGTTAGTGTGTTTGGCTACTAACCAAAAGGTTGGTGGTTCAATCCCACCCAGGGATGTAATTGACCTTGTTATCAGATTTTGGTGATCTTTAAGTAGACAAGTCAAAATTTCAAACCCCCTGTTATGGTGTAGGGTACCTGGCCTTCTCTGATGTAATCAGAGTTAGATTTGATTCAGTGATTTTATAAAAACAGCTAGGAAGCACAATTTAGCAGTGGGTTGCAGAGAAAAAGAAATATGCTGGCAAAAAAAATCCAATTGAGTGATTAAACAGCTCTTCATTTTCTGGCTTTATTTTTATGCTAACAAATTTGTTCTCTGAAAAGTGTCCATAAAGCCAAGTCCTGATTAACACCTTTGTAGGGATTGTTTTTCACCTATTACTAAATTAAACTTGCTTCATTGGAAAGGCAGCAAGATGCATCCTCATTTCAATGTCTACTGAAATAATACAGGTTGACACCAGGAAACATTAACACCACTGTATCCTTGCTGCTTTCTCATGTGGAAGTCTGTTTAATGTGAAAACAAGGTGATATCTAATTAGCACACAGGTAAGGAATTAAGAAAATCTTTATTTAAGGGTGAAGATGTTTCTCACAAAATCGTTGCCCCAATGCATCATTGAAATTCAAGCTGGAAAGATGATTTTAATATATCACTTGTACATTTTGTATTGCTCTTCTGGTGACAATGTAGTTTGTTTTTGTCAATTACCATTTTAATAATAGGGTAAAGAAAATTAAGTGGATTTTTGAAAGAAAACAATACTGTCAATATACTATTAAAACAAATTAAGATGGTAAAAGTTATTGTACTTTAAGTAAAAATAAAAGAGCTAAAATATCAATCCCAGTTTTGGATTACTTTAATTAAAAAAAATGCATATAGCAGAGGATAGTTTCAAAATGCCTACCTCTGGGTTATAAGCCCAGCATGCTTCCATTGCAGTACTCTGCTGCACATGTAAGTGCAAGAGATCCTGAAGCACTCACTCATCATGGGAAAGTACCAATGTGTTTCTTCGTTGGTTGATCTAAGAAACATCTTACAAAAACTCTCCAGATTATTGACTTTTTAAAGTTTTTCTAGGAAACGTTCTAGATGAATGCTTATTAGCCTTTGTCAGTATGCATTTTTGCAAAGTGTCTCTGTGGTGCAATCAGTTAGTGTGTTTGGCTACTAACCAAAAGGTTGGTGGTTCAATCCCACCCAGGGATGTAATTGACCTTGTTATCAGATTTTGGTGATCTTTAAGTAGACAAGTCAAAATTTCAAACCCCCTGTTATGGTGTAGGGTACCTGGCCTTCTCTGATGTAATCAGAGTTAGATTTGATTCAGTGATTTTATAAAAACAGCTAGGAAGCACAATTTAGCAGTGGGTTGCAGAGAAAAAGAAATATGCTGGCAAAAAAAATCCAATTGAGTGATTAAACAGCTCTTCATTTTCTGGCTTTATTTTTATGCTAACAAATTTGTTCTCTGAAAAGTGTCCATAAAGCCAAGTCCTGATTAACACCTTTGTAGGGATGGTTTTTCACCTATTACTAAATTAAACTTGCTTCATTGGAAAGGCAGCAAGATGCATCCTCATTTCAATGTCTACTGAAATAATACAGGTTGACACCAGGAAACATTAACACCACTGTATCCTTGCTGCTTTCTCATGTGGAAGTCTGTTTAATGTGAAAACAAGGTGATATCTAATTAGCACACAGGTAAGGAATTAAGAAAATCTTTATTTAAGGGTGAAGATGTTTCTCACAAAATCGTTGCCCCAATGCATCATTGAAATTCAAGCTGGAAAGATGATTTTAATATATCACTTGTACATTTTGTATTGCTCTTCTGGTGACAATGTAGTTTGTTTTTGTCAATTACCATTTTAATAATAGGGTAAAAAAAATTAAGTGGATTTTTGAAAGAAAACAATACTGTCAATATACTATTAAAACAAATTAAAATGGTAAAAGTTATTGTACTTTAAGTAAACATAAAAGAGCTAACATATCAATCCCAGTTTTGGATTACTTTAATTAACAAAAAAAATGCATATAGCAGAGGATAGTTTCAATCTGCCTACCTCTGGGTAATGGGCCCAGCATGCTTCCATTGCAGTACTCTGCTGCACATGTAAGTGCAAGAGATCCTGAAGCACTCACTCATCATGGGAAAGTACCAATGTGTTTCTTCATTGGTTAATGGAAGAAACATCTTACAAAAACTCTCCAGATTATTGACTTTTTAAAGTTTTTCTAGGAAACGTTCTAGATATATGCTTATTAGACTTTGTCAGTATGTACTTTTTGCAAAGTGTCTCTGTGGCGCAATCGGTTAGTGTGTCCGGCTACTAACCAAAAGGTTGGTGGTTCAATCCCACCCAGGGACATAATTGACCTTGTTATCAGATTTTGGTGATCTTTAAGTAGACAAGTCAAAATTTCAAAACCCCTGTTCTGGTGTAGGGTACCTGGCCTTCTCTGATGTAATCAGAGTTAGATTTGATTCAGTGATTTTATAAAAACAGCTAGGAAGCACAATTTAGCAGTGGGTTGCAGAGAAAAAGAAATATGCTGGCAAAAAAAAATCCAATTGAGTGATTAAACAGCTCTTCATTTTCTGGCTTTATTTTTATACTAACAAATTTGTTCTCTGAAAAGTGTCCACAAAGCCAAGTCTCTGATTAACACCTTTGTAGGGATGGTTTTTCACCTATTACTAAATTAAACTTGCTTCATTGGAAAGGCAGCAAGATGCATCCTCATTTCAATGTCTACTGAAATAATACAGGTTGACACCAGGAAACATTAACACCACTGCATCCTTGCTGCTTTCTCATGTAGAAGTCTGTTTAATGTGAAAACAAGGTGATATCTAATAAGCACACAGGTAAGGAATTAAGAAAATCTTTATTTAAGGGTGAAGATGTTTCTCACAAAATCGTTGCCCCAATGCATCATTGAAATTCAAGCTGGAAAGATGATTTTAATATATCACTTGTACATTTTGTATTGCTCTTCTGGTGACAATGTAGTTTGTTTTTGTCAATTACCATTTTAATAATAGGGTAAAGAAAATTAAGTGGATTTTTTAAAGAAAACTATACTGTCAATATACTATTAAAACAAATTAAAATGGTAAAAGTTTTTGTACTTTAAGTAAAAATGAAAGAGCAAAAATATCAATCCCAGTTTTGATTACTTAAATTAACAAAAAAAAAATGCATATAGCAAAGGATAGTTTCAATCTGCCTACCTCTGGGTTATGGGCCCAGCATGCTTCCATTGCAGTACTCTGCTGCACATGTAAGTGCAAGAGATCCTGAAGCACTCACTCATCATGGGAAAGTACCAATGTGTTTCTTCGTTGGTTGATGGAAGAAACATCTTACAAAAACTCTCCAGATTATTGACTTTTTAAAGTTTTTCTAGGAAACGTTCTAGATGTATGCTTATTAGCCTTTGTCAGTATGTACTTTTTACAAAGTGTCTCTGTGGCGCAATCGGTTAGTGTGTCTGGCTACTAACCAAAAGGTTGGTGGCTTAATCCCACCCAGGGACGTAATTGACCTTGTTATCAGATTTTGGTGATCTTTAAGTAGACAAGTCAAAATTTCAAACCCCCTGTTATGGTGTAGGGTACCTGGCCTTCTCTGATGTAATCAGAGTTAGATTTGATTCAGTGATTTTATAAAAACAGATAGGAAGCACAATTTAGCAGTGGTTTGCAGAGAAAAAGAAATATGCTGGCAGAAAAATCCAATTGAGTGATTAAACAGCTCTTCATTTTCTGGCTTTATTTTTATGCTAACAAATTTGTTCTCTGAAAAGTGTCCACAAAGCCAAGTCTCTGATTAACACCTTTGTAGGGATGGTTTTTCACCTATTACTAAATTAAACTTGCTTCATTGGAAAGGCAGCAAGATGCATCTTCATTTCAATTTCTACTGAAATAATACAGGTTGACACCAGGAAACATTAACGCCACTGCATCCTTGCTGCTTTCTCATGTGGAAGTCTGTTTAATGTGAAAACAAGGTGATATCTAATTAGCACACAGGTAAGGAATTAAGAAAATCTTTATTTAAGGGTGAAGATGTTTCTCACAAAATCGTTGCCCCAATGCATCATTGAAATTCAAGCTGGAAAGATGATTTTAATATATCACGTGTACATTTTGTATTGCTCTTCTGGTGACAATGTAGTTTGTTTTTGTCAATTACCCTTTTAATAATAGGGTAAAGAAAATTAAGTGGATTTAAACAAATTAAAATGGTAAAAATTATTGTACTTCAAGTAAAAATAAAAGAGCAAAAATATCAATCCCAGTTTTGATTACTTAAATTAACAAAAAAAATGCATATAGCAAAGGATAGTTTCAATCTGCCTACCTCTGGGTTATAGGCCCTGTATGCTTCCATTGCAGTACTCTGCTGCACATGTAAGTGCAAGAGATCCTGAAGCACTCACTCATCATGGGAAAGTACCAATGTGTTTCTTTGTTGGTTGATGGAAGAAACATTTTACAAAAACTCTCCAGATTATTGACTTTTTAAAGTTTTTCTAGGAAACGTTCTAGATGTATGCTTATTAGCCTTTGTCAGTATGTACTTTATGTGAAGTGTCTCTGTGGCGCAATCGGTTAGTGTGTCCGGCTACTAGCCAAAAGGTTGGTGGTTCAATCCCACCCAGGGACGTAATTGACCTTGTTATCAGATTTTGGTGATCTTTAAGTAGACAAGTCAAAATTTCAAACCCCCTGTTATGGTGTAGGGTACCTGGCCTTTTCTGATGTAATCAGAGTTAGATTTGATTCAGTGATTTAATAAAAACAGCTAGGAAGCACAATTTAGCAGTGGGTTGCAGAGAAAAAGAAATATGCTGGCAGAAAAATCCAATTGAGTGATTAAACAGCTCTTCATTTTCTGGCTTTATTTTTATGCTAACAAATTTGTTCTCTGAAAAGTGTCCACAAAGCCAAGTCTCTGATTAACACTTTTGTAGGGATGGTTTTTCACCTATTACTAAATTAAACTTGCTTCATTGGAAAGGCAGCAAGATGCATCCTCATTTCAATTTCTACTGAAATAATACAGGTTGACACCAGGAAACATTAACGCCACTGCATCCTTGCTGCTTTCTCATGTGGAAGTCTGTTTAATGTGAAAACAAGGTGATATCTAATTAGCACACAGGTAAGGAATTAAGAAAATCTTTATTTAAGGGTGAAGATGTTTCTCACAAAATCGTTGCCCCAATGCATCATTGAAATTCAAGCTGGAAAGATGATTTTAATATATCACGTGTACATTTTGTATTGCTCTTCTGGTGACAATGTAGTTTGTTTTTGTCAATTACCCTTTTAATAATAGGGTAAAGAAAATTAAGTGGATTTAAACAAATTAAAATGGTAAAAATTATTGTACTTCAAGTAAAAATAAAAGAGCAAAAATATCAATCCCAGTTTTGATTACTTAAATTAACAAAAAAAATGCATATAGCAAAGGATAGTTTCAATCTGCCTACCTCTGGGTTATGGGCCCTGTATGCTTCCATTGCAGTACTCTGCTGCACATGTAAGTGCAAGAGATCCTGAAGCACTCACTCATCATGGGAAAGTACCAATGTGTTTCTTTGTTGGTTGATGGAAGAAACATTTTACAAAAACTCTCCAGATTATTGACTTTTTAAAGTTTTTCTAGGAAACGTTCTAGATGTATGCTTATTAGCCTTTGTCAGTATGTACTTTTTGTGAAGTGTCTCTGTGGCGCAATCGGTTAGTGTGTCCGGCTACTAGCCAAAAGGTTGGTGGTTCAATCCCACCCAGGGACGTAATTGACCTTGTTATCAGATTTTGGTGATCTTTAAGTAGACAAGTCAAAATTTCAAACCCCCTGTTATGGTGTAGGGTACCTGGCCTTTTCTGATGTAATCAGAGTTAGATTTGATTCAGTGATTTAATAAAAACAGCTAGGAATCACAATTTAGCAGTGGGTTGCAGAGAAAAAGAAATATGCTGGCAGAAAAATCCAATTGAGTGATTAAACAGCTCTTCATTTTCTGGCTTTATTTTTATGCTAACAAATTTGTTCTCTGAAAAGTGTCCACAAAGCCAAGTCTCTGATTAACACTTTTGTAGGGATGGTTTTTCACCTATTACTAAATTAAACTTGCTTCATTGGAAAGGCAGCAAGATGCATCCTCATTTCAATTTCTACTGAAATAATACAGGTTGACACCAGGAAACATTAACGCCACTGCATCCTTGCTGCTTTCTCATGTGGAAGTCTGTTTAATGTGAAAACAAGGTGATATCTAATTAGCACACAGGTAAGGAATTAAGAAAATCTTTATTTAAGGGTGAAGATGTTTCTCACAAAATCGTTGCCCCAATGCATCATTGAAATTCAAGCTGGAAAGATGATTTTAATATATCACGTGTACATTTTGTATTGCTCTTCTGGTGACAATGTAGTTTGTTTTTGTCAATTACCCTTTTAATAATAGGGTAAAGAAAATTAAGTGGATTTAAACAAATTAAAATGGTAAAAATTATTGTACTTCAAGTAAAAATAAAAGAGCAAAAATATCAATCCCAGTTTTGATTACTTAAATTAACAAAAAAAATGCATATAGCAAAGGATAGTTTCAATCTGCCTACCGCTGGGTTATGGGCCCTGTATGCTTCCATTGCAGTACTCTGCTGCACATGTAAGTGCAAGAGATCCTGAAGCACTCACTCATCATGGGAAAGTACCAATGTGTTTCTTCGTTGGTTGATGGAAGAAACATTTTACAAAAACTCTCCAGATTATTGACTTTTTAAAGTTTTTCTAGGAAACGTTTTAGATGTATGCTTATTAGCCTTTGTCAGTATGTACTTTTCGTGAAGTGTCTCTGTGGCGCAATCGGTTAGTGTGTCCGGCTACTAACCAAAAGGTTGGTGGTTCAATCCCACCCAGGGACATAATTGACTTTGTTATCAGATTTTGGTGATCTTTAAGTAGACAAGTCAAAATTTCAAACCCCCTGTTATGGTGTAGGGTACCTGGCCTTTTCTGATGTAATCAGAGTTAGATTTGATTCAGTGATTTAATAAAAACAGCTAGGAAGCACAATTTAGCAGTGGGTTGCAGAGAAAAAGAAATATGCTGGCAAAAAAAATCCAATTGAGTGATTAAACAGCTCTTAATTTTCTGGCTTTATTTTTATGCTAACAAATTTGTTCTCTGAAAAGTGTCCACAAAGCCAAGTCTCTGATTAACACCTTTGTAGGGATGGTTTTTCACCTATTACTAAATTAAACGCTTCATTGGAAAGGCAGCAAGATGCATCCTCATTTCAATGTCTACTGAAATAATACAGGTTGACACCAGGAAACATTAACACCACTGCATCCTTGCTGCTTTCTCATGTGGAAGTCTGTTTAATGTGAAAACAAGGTGATATCTAATTAGCACACAGGTAAGGAATTAAGAAAATCTTTATTTAAGGGTGAAAATGTTTCTCACAAAATCGTTGCCCCAATGCATCATTGAAATTCAAGCTGGAAAGATGATTTTAATATATCACTTGTACATTTTGTATTGCTCTTCTGGTGACAATGTAGTTTGTTTTTGTCAATTACCATTTTAATAATAGGGTAAAGAAAATTAAGTGGATTTTTGAAAGAAAACAATACTGTCAATATACTATTAAAACAAATTAAGATGGTAAAAGTTATTGTACTTTAAGTAAAAATAAAAGAGCTAAAATATCAATCCCAGTTTTGGATTACTTTAATTAAAAAAAATGCATATAGCAGAGGATAGTTTCAATCTGCCTACCTCTGGGTTATAAGCCCAGCATTCTTCCATTGCAGTACTCTGCTGTACATGTTAGTGCAAGAGATCCTGAAGCACTCACTCATCATGGGAAAGTACCAATGTGTTTCTTCGTTGGTTGATCTAAGAAACATCTTACAAAAACTCTCCAGATTATTGACTTTTTAAAGTTTTTCTAGGAAACGTTCTAGATGAATGCTTATTAGCCTTTGTCAGTACGCATTTTTGCAAAGTGTCTCTGTGGTGCAATCAGTTAGTGTGTTTGGCTACTAACCAAAAGGTTGGTGGTTCAATCCCACCCAGGGATGTAATTGACCTTGTGGTCAGGTTTTGGTGATCTTTAAGTAGACAAGTCAAAATTTCAAACCCCCTCTTATGATGTAGGGTACCTGGCCTTCTCTGATGTAACCAGAGTTAGTTTTGATTAAGTGATTTTATAAAAAACAGCTAGGAAGCACAATTTAGCAGTGGGTTGCAGAGAAAAAAAAAATATGCTGGCAGAAAAATCCAATTGAGTGATTGAACAGCTCTTCATTTTCTGGCTTTATTTTAATGCTAACAAATTTGTTCTCTGAAAAGTGTCCACAAAGCCAAGTCTCTGATGAACACCTTTGTAGGGATGGTTTTTCACCTATTACTAAATTAAACTTGCTTCATTGGAAAGGCAGCAAGATGCATCCTCATTTCAATGTCTACTGAAATAATACGGGTTGACACCAGGAAACATTAACGCCAATGCATCCTTCCTGCTTTCTCATGTGGAAGTCTGTTTAATGTGAAAACAAGGTGATATCTAAGTGGCACACAGGTAAGGAATTAAGAAAATCTTTATTTAATGGTGAAGATGTTTCTCACAAAATTGTTGCCCCAATGCATCATTGAAATTCAAGCTGGAAAGATGATTTTAATATATCACTTGTACATTTTGTATTGCTCTTCTGGTGACAATGTAGTTTGTTTTTGTCAATTACCATTTTAATAATAGGGTAAAGAAAATTAAGTGGATTTTTGAAAGAAAACAATACTGTCAATATACTATTAAAACAAATTAAGATGGTAAAAGTTATTGTACTTTAAGTAAAAATAAAAGAGCTAAAATATCAATCCCAGTTTTGGATTACTTTAATTAAAAAAAAATGCATATAGCAGAGGATAGTTTCAATCTGCCTACCTCTGGGTTATGGGCCCAGCATGCTTCCATTGCAGTACTCTGCTGCACATGTAAGTGCAAGAGATCCTGAAGCACTCACTCATCATGGGAAAGTACCAATGTGTTTCTTCGTTGGTTGTTGGAAGAAACATCTTACAAAAACTCTCCAGATTATTGACTTTTTAAAGTTTTTCTAGGAAACGTTTTAGATGAATGCTTATTAGCCTTTGTCAGGATGGACTTTTGCAAAGTGTCTCTGTGGCGCAATCAGTTAGTGTGCACGGCTATTAGCTAAAAGGTTGGTGGTTCAATCCCACCCAGGGACGTAATTGACCTTGTTATCAGATTTTGGTGATCTTTAAGTAGACAAGTCAAAATTTCAAACCCCCTGTTATGGTGTAGGGTACCTGGCCTTCTCTGATGTAATCAGAGTTAGATTTGAATCAGTGATTTTATAAAAACAGCTAGGAAGCACAATTTAGCAGTGGGTTGCAGAGAAAAAGAAATATGCTGGCAAAAAAAATCAAATTGAGTGATTAAACAGCTCTTAATTTTCTGGCTTTATTTTTATGCTAACAAATTTGTTCTCTGAAAAGTGTCCACAAAGCCAAGTCTCTGATTAACACCTTTGTAAGGATGGTTTTTCACCTATTACTAAATTAAACTTGCTTCATTGGAAAGGCAGCAAGATGCATCCTCATTTCAATGTCTACTGAAATAATACAGGTTGACACCAGGAAACATTAACACCACTGTATCCTTGCTGCTTTCTCATGTGGAAGTCTGTTTAATGTGAAAACAAGGTGATATCTAATTAGCACACAGGTAAGGAATTAAGAAAATCTTTATTTAAGGGTGAAGATGTTTCTCACAAAATCGTTGCCCCAATGCATCATTGAAATTCAAGCTGGAAAGATGATTTTAATATATCACTTGTACATTTTGTATTGCTCTTCTGGTGACAATGTAGTTTGTTTTTGTCAATTACC
Organism: Pseudophryne corroboree; assembly: GCF_028390025.1. Classification (NCBI taxonomy): domain Eukaryota; kingdom Metazoa; phylum Chordata; class Amphibia; order Anura; family Myobatrachidae; genus Pseudophryne; species Pseudophryne corroboree. The sequence continues at coordinate 127,430 of NW_026967799.1, read as the reverse complement.
ATTTTAATAATAGGGTAAAAAAAATTAAGTGGATTTTTGAAAGAAAACAATACTGTCAATATACTATTAAAACAAATTAAAATGGTAAAAGTTATTGTACTTTAAGTAAACATAAAAGAGCTAACATATCAATCCCAGTTTTGGATTACTTTAATTAACAAAAAAAATGCATATAGCAGAGGATAGTTTCAATCTGCCTACCTCTGGGTAATGGGCCCAGCATGCTTCCATTGCAGTACTCTGCTGCACATGTAAGTGCAAGAGATCCTGAAGCACTCACTCATCATGGGAAAGTACCAATGTGTTTCTTCATTGGTTAATGGAAGAAACATCTTACAAAAACTCTCCAGATTACTGACTTTTTAAAGTTTTTCTAGGAAACGTTCTAGATATATGCTTATTAGACTTTGTCAGTATGTACTTTTTGCAAAGTGTCTCTGTGGCGCAATCGGTTAGTGTGTCCGGCTACTAACCAAAAGGTTGGTGGTTCAATCCCACCCAGGGATGTAATTGACCTTGTTATCAGATTTTGGTGATCTTTAAGTAGACAAGTCAAAATTTCAAACCCCCTGTTATGGTGTAGGGTACCTGGCCTTCTCTGATGTAATCAGAGTTAGATTTGATTCAGTGATTTTATAAAAACAGCTAGGAAGCACAATTTAGCAGTGGGTTGCAGAGAAAAAGAAATATGCTGGCAAAAAAAATCCAATTGAGTGATTAAACAGCTCTTCATTTTCTGGCTTTATTTTTATGCTAACAAATTTGTTCTCTGAAAAGTGTCCACAAAGCCAAGTCTCTGATTAACACCTTTGTAGGGATGGTTTTTCACCTATTACTAAATTAAACTTGCTTCATTGGAAAGGCAGCAAGATGCATCCTCATTTCAATGTCTACTGAAATAATACAGGTTGACACCAGGAAACATTAACACCACTGTATCCTTGCTGCTTTCTCATGTGGAAGTCTGTTTAATGTGAAAACAAGGTGATATCTAATTAGCACACAGGTAAGGAATTAAGAAAATCTTTATTTAAGGGTGAAGATGTTTCTCACAAAATCGTTGCCCCAATGCATCATTGAAATTCAAGCTGGAAAGATGATTTTAATATATCACTTGTACATTTTGTATTGCTCTTCTGGTGACAATGTAGTTTGTTTTTGTCAATTACCATTTTAATAATAGGGTAAAGAAAATTAAGTGGATTTTTTAAAGAAAACTATACTGTCAATATACTATTAAAACAAATTAAAATGGTAAAAGTTATTGTACTTTAAGTAAACATAAAAGAGCTAACATATCAATCCCAGTTTTGATTACTTAAATTAACAAAAAAAAATGCATATAGCAGAGGATAGTTTCAATCTGCCTATCGCTGGGTTATGGGCCCAGCATGCTTCCATTGCTGTACTCTGCTGCACATGTAAGTGCAAGAGATCCTGAAGCACTCACTCATCATGGGAAAGTACCAATGTGTTTCTTCGTTGGTTGATGGAAGAAACATCTTACAAAAACTCTCCAGATTATTGACTTTTTAAAGTTTTTCTAGGAAACGTTTTAGATGAATGCTTATTAGCCTTTGTCAGTATGGACTTTTGCAAAGTGTCTCTGTGGCGCAATCAGTTAGTGTGCACGGCTATTAACCAAAAGGTTGGTGGTTCAATCCCACCCAGGGACATAATTGACCTTGTTATCAGATTTTGGTGATCTTTAAGTAGACAAGTCAAAATTTCAAAACCCCTGTTCTGGTGTAGGGTACCTGGCCTTCTCTGATGTAATCAGAGTTAGATTTGATTCAGTGATTTTATAAAAACAGCTAGGAAGCACAATTTAGCAGTGGGTTGCAGAGAAAAAGAAATATGCTGGCAAAAAAAATCCAATTGAGTGATTAAACAGCTCTTCATTTTCTGGCTTTATTTTTATACTAACAAATTTGTTCTCTGAAAAGTGTCCACAAAGCCAAGTCTCTGATTAACACCTTTGTAGGGATGGTTTTTCACCTATTACTAAATTAAACTTGCTTCATTGGAAAGGCAGCAAGATGCATCCTCATTTCAATGTCTACTGAAATAATACAGGTTGACACCAGGAAACATTAACACCACTGCATCCTTGCTGCTTTCTCATGTAGAAGTCTGTTTAATGTGAAAACAAGGTGATATCTAATAAGCACACAGGTAAGGAATTAAGAAAATCTTTATTTAAGGGTGAAGATGTTTCTCACAAAATCGTTGCCCCAATGCATCATTGAAATTCAAGCTGGAAAGATGATTTTAATATATCACTTGTACATTTTGTATTGCTCTTCTGGTGACAATGTAGTTTGTTTTTGTCAATTACCATTTTAATAATAGGGTAAAGAAAATTAAGTGGATTTTTTAAAGAAAACTATACTGTCAATATACTATTAAAACAAATTAAAATGGTAAAAGTTTTTGTACTTTAAGTAAAAATAAAAGAGCAAAAATATCAATCCCAGTTTTGATTACTTAAATTAACAAAAAAAAAATGCATATAGCAAAGGATAGTTTCAATCTGCCTACCTCTGGGTTATGGGCCCAGCATGCTTCCATTGCAGTACTCTGCTGCACATGTAAGTGCAAGAGATCCTGAAGCACTCACTCATCATGGGAAAGTACCAATGTGTTTCTTCGTTGGTTGATGGAAGAAACATCTTACAAAAACTCTCCAGATTATTGACTTTTTAAAGTTTTTCTAGGAAACGTTCTAGATGTATGCTTATTAGCCTTTGTCAGTATGTACTTTTTATAAAGTGTCTCTGTGGCGCAATCGGTTAGTGTGTCTGGCTACTAACCAAAAGGTTGGTGGCTTAATCCCACCCAGGGACGTAATTGACCTTGTTATCAGATTTTGGTGATCTTTAAGTAGACAAGTCAAAATTTCAAACCCCCTGTTATGGTGTAGGGTACCTGGCCTTCTCTGATGTAATCAGAGTTAGATTTGATTCAGTGATTTTATAAAAACAGATAGGAAGCACAATTTAGCAGTGGTTTGCAGAGAAAAAGAAATATGCTGGCAGAAAAATCCAATTGAGTGATTAAACAGCTCTTCATTTTCTGGCTTTATTTTTATGCTAACAAATTTGTTCTCTGAAAAGTGTCCACAAAGCCAAGTCTCTGATTAACACCTTTGTAGGGATGGTTTTTCACCTATTACTAAATTAAACTTGCTTCATTGGAAAGGCAGCAAGATGCATCTTCATTTCAATTTCTACTGAAATAATACAGGTTGACACCAGGAAACATTAACGCCACTGCATCCTTGCTGCTTTCTCATGTGGAAGTCTGTTTAATGTGAAAACAAGGTGATATCTAATTAGCACACAGGTAAGGAATTAAGAAAATCTTTATTTAAGGGTGAAGATGTTTCTCACAAAATCGTTGCCCCAATGCATCATTGAAATTCAAGCTGGAAAGATGATTTTAATATATCACGTGTACATTTTGTATTGCTCTTCTGGTGACAATGTAGTTTGTTTTTGTCAATTACCCTTTTAATAATAGGGTAAAGAAAATTAAGTGGATTTAAACAAATTAAAATGGTAAAAATTATTGTACTTCAAGTAAAAATAAAAGAGCAAAAATATCAATCCCAGTTTTGATTACTTAAATTAACAAAAAAAATGCATATAGCAAAGGATAGTTTCAATCTGCCTACCTCTGGGTTATGGGCCCTGTATGCTTCCATTGCAGTACTCTGCTGCACATGTAAGTGCAAGAGATCCTGAAGCACTCACTCATCATGGGAAAGTACCAATGTGTTTCTTTGTTGGTTGATGGAAGAAACATTTTACAAAAACTCTCCAGATTATTGACTTTTTAAAGTTTTTCTAGGAAACGTTCTAGATGTATGCTTATTAGCCTTTGTCAGTATGTACTTTTTGTGAAGTGTCTCTGTGGCGCAATCGGTTAGTGTGTCCGGCTACTAGCCAAAAGGTTGGTGGTTCAATCCCACCCAGGGACGTAATTGACCTTGTTATCAGATTTTGGTGATCTTTAAGTAGACAAGTCAAAATTTCAAACCCCCTGTTATGGTGTAGGGTACCTGGCCTTTTCTGATGTAATCAGAGTTAGATTTGATTCAGTGATTTAATAAAAACAGCTAGGAATCACAATTTAGCAGTGGGTTGCAGAGAAAAAGAAATATGCTGGCAGAAAAATCCAATTGAGTGATTAAACAGCTCTTCATTTTCTGGCTTTATTTTTATGCTAACAAATTTGTTCTCTGAAAAGTGTCCACAAAGCCAAGTCTCTGATTAACACTTTTGTAGGGATGGTTTTTCACCTATTACTAAATTAAACTTGCTTCATTGGAAAGGCAGCAAGATGCATCCTCATTTCAATTTCTACTGAAATAATACAGGTTGACACCAGGAAACATTAACGCCACTGCATCCTTGCTGCTTTCTCATGTGGAAGTCTGTTTAATGTGAAAACAAGGTGATATCTAATTAGCACACAGGTAAGGAATTAAGAAAATCTTTATTTAATGGTAAAGATGTTTCTCACAAAATCGTTGCCCCAATGCATCATTGAAATTCAAGCTGGAAAGATGATTTTAATATATCACGTGTACATTTTGTATTGCTCTTCTGGTGACAATGTAGTTTGTTTTTGTCAATTACCCTTTTAATAATAGGGTAAAGAAAATTAAGTGGATTTAAACAAATTAAAATGGTAAAAATTATTGTACTTCAAGTAAAAATAAAAGAGCAAAAATATCAATCCCAGTTTTGATTACTTAAATTAACAAAAAAAATGCATATAGCAAAGGATAGTTTCAATCTGCCTACCTCTGGGTTATGGGCCCTGTATGCTTCCATTGCAGTACTCTGCTGCACATGTAAGTGCAAGAGATCCTGAAGCACTCACTCATCATGGGAAAGTACCAATGTGTTTCTTTGTTGGTTGATGGAAGAAACATTTTACAAAAACTCTCCAGATTATTGACTTTTTAAAGTTTTTCTAGGAAACGTTCTAGATGTATGCTTATTAGCCTTTGTCAGTATGTACTTTTTGTGAAGTGTCTCTGTGGCGCAATCGGTTAGTGTGTCCGGCTACTAGCCAAAAGGTTGGTGGTTCAATCCCACCCAGGGACGTAATTGACCTTGTTATCAGATTTTGGTGATCTTTAAGTAGACAAGTCAAAATTTCAAACCCCCTGTTATGGTGTAGGGTACCTGGCCTTTTCTGATGTAATCAGAGTTAGATTTGATTCAGTGATTTAATAAAAACAGCTAGGAATCACAATTTAGCAGTGGGTTGCAGAGAAAAAGAAATATGCTGGCAGAAAAATCCAATTGAGTGATTAAACAGCTCTTCATTTTCTGGCTTTATTTTTATGCTAACAAATTTGTTCTCTGAAAAGTGTCCACAAAGCCAAGTCTCTGATTAACACTTTTGTAGGGATGGTTTTTCACCTATTACTAAATTAAACTTGCTTCATTGGAAAGGCAGCAAGATGCATCCTCATTTCAATTTCTACTGAAATAATACAGGTTGACACCAGGAAACATTAACGCCACTGCATCCTTGCTGCTTTCTCATGTGGAAGTCTGTTTAATGTGAAAACAAGGTGATATCTAATTAGCACACAGGTAAGGAATTAAGAAAATCTTTATTTAATGGTGAAGATGTTTCTCACAAAATCGTTGCCCCAATGCATCATTGAAATTCAAGCTGGAAAGATGATTTTAATATATCACGTGTACATTTTGTATTGCTCTTCTGGTGACAATGTAGTTTGTTTTTGTCAATTACCCTTTTAATAATAGGGTAAAGAAAATTAAGTGGATTTAAACAAATTAAAATGGTAAAAATTATTGTACTTCAAGTAAAAATAAAAGAGCAAAAATATCAATCCCAGTTTTGATTACTTAAATTAACAAAAAAAATGCATATAGCAAAGGATAGTTTCAATCTGCCTACCGCTGGGTTATGGGCCCTGTATGCTTCCATTGCAGTACTCTGCTGCACATGTAAGTGCAAGAGATCCTGAAGCACTCACTCATCATGGGAAAGTACCAATGTGTTTCTTCGTTGGTTGATGGAAGAAACATTTTACAAAAACTCTCCAGATTATTGACTTTTTAAAGTTTTTCTAGGAAACGTTTTAGATGTATGCTTATTAGCCTTTGTCAGTATGTACTTTTTGTGAAGTGTCTCTGTGGCGCAATCGGTTAGTGTGTCCGGCTACTAACCAAAAGGTTGGTGGTTCAATCCCACCCAGGGACATAATTGACTTTGTTATCAGATTTTGGTGATCTTTAAGTAGACAAGTCAAAATTTCAAACCCCCTGTTATGGTGTAGGGTACCTGGCCTTTTCTGATGTAATCAGAGTTAGATTTGATTCAGTGATTTAATAAAAACAGCTAGGAAGCACAATTTAGCAGTGGGTTGCAGAGAAAAAGAAATATGCTGGCAAAAAAAATCCAATTGAGTGATTAAACAGCTCTTCATTTTCTGGCTTTATTTTTATGCTAACAAATTTGTTCTCTGAAAAGTGTCCACAAAGCCAAGTCTCTGATTAACACCTTTGTAGGGATGGTTTTTCACCTATTACTAAATTAAACGCTTCATTGGAAAGGCAGCAAGATGCATCCTCATTTCAATGTCTACTGAAATAATACAGGTTGACACCAGGAAACATTAACGCCACTGCATCCTTGCTGCTTTCTCATGTGGAAGTCTGTTTAATGTGAAAACAAGGTGATATCTAATTAGCACACAGGTAAGGAATTAAGAAAATCTTTATTTAAGGGTGAAAATGTTTCTCACAAAATCGTTGCCCCAATGCATCATTGAAATTCAAGCTGGAAAGATGATTTTAATATATCACTTGTACATTTTGTATTGCTCTTCTGGTGACAATGTAGTTTGTTTTTGTCAATTACCATTTTAATAATAGGGTAAAGAAAATTAAGTGGATTTTTGAAAGAAAACAATACTGTCAATATACTATTAAAACAAATTAAGATGGTAAAAGTTATTGTACTTTAAGTAAAAATAAAAGAGCTAAAATATCAATCCCAGTTTTGGATTACTTTAATTAAAAAAAATGCATATAGCAGAGGATAGTTTCAATCTGCCTACCTCTGGGTTATAAGCCCAGCATTCTTCCATTGCAGTACTCTGCTGTACATGTTAGTGCAAGAGATCCTGAAGCACTCACTCATCATGGGAAAGTACCAATGTGTTTCTTCGTTGGTTGATCTAAGAAACATCTTACAAAAACTCTCCAGATTATTGACTTTTTAAAGTTTTTCTAGGAAACGTTCTAGATGAATGCTTATTAGCCTTTGTCAGTACGCATTTTTGCAAAGTGTCTCTGTGGTGCAATCAGTTAGTGTGTTTGGCTACTAACCAAAAGGTTGGTGGTTCAATCCCACCCAGGGATGTAATTGACCTTGTGGTCAGGTTTTGGTGATCTTTAAGTAGACAAGTCAAAATTTCAAACCCCCTCTTATGATGTAGGGTACCTGGCCTTCTCTGATGTAATCAGAGTTAGATTTGATTCAGTGATTTTATAAAAACAGCTAGGAAGCACAATTTAGCAGTGGGTTGCAGAGAAAAAGAAATATGCTGGCAAAAAAAATCCAATTGAGTGATTAAACAGCTCTTCATTTTCTGGCTTTATTTTTATACTAACAAATTTGTTCTCTGAAAAGTGTCCACAAAGCCAAGTCTCTGATTAACACCTTTGTAGGGATGGTTTTTCACCTATTACTAAATTAAACTTGCTTCATTGGAAAGGCAGCAAGATGCATCCTCATTTCAATGTCTACTGAAATAATACAGGTTGACACCAGGAAACATTAACACCACTGCATCCTTGCTGCTTTCTCATGTAGAAGTCTGTTTAATGTGAAAACAAGGTGATATCTAATAAGCACACAGGTAAGGAATTAAGAAAATCTTTATTTAAGGGTGAAGATGTTTCTCACAAAATCGTTGCCCCAATGCATCATTGAAATTCAAGCTGGAAAGATGATTTTAATATATCACTTGTACATTTTGTATTGCTCTTCTGGTGACAATGTAGTTTGTTTTTGTCAATTACCATTTTAATAATAGGGTAAAGAAAATTAAGTGGATTTTTTAAAGAAAACTATACTGTCAATATACTATTAAAACAAATTAAAATGGTAAAAGTTTTTGTACTTTAAGTAAAAATAAAAGAGCAAAAATATCAATCCCAGTTTTGATTACTTAAATTAACAAAAAAAAAATGCATATAGCAAAGGATAGTTTCAATCTGCCTACCTCTGGGTTATGGGCCCAGCATGCTTCCATTGCAGTACTCTGCTGCACATGTAAGTGCAAGAGATCCTGAAGCACTCACTCATCATGGGAAAGTACCAATGTGTTTCTTCGTTGGTTGATGGAAGAAACATCTTACAAAAACTCTCCAGATTATTGACTTTTTAAAGTTTTTCTAGGAAACGTTCTAGATGTATGCTTATTAGCCTTTGTCAGTATGTACTTTTTACAAAGTGTCTCTGTGGCGCAATCGGTTAGTGTGTCTGGCTACTAACCAAAAGGTTGGTGGCTTAATCCCACCCAGGGACGTAATTGACCTTGTTATCAGATTTTGGTGATCTTTAAGTAGACAAGTCAAAATTTCAAACCCCCTGTTATGGTGTAGGGTACCTGGCCTTCTCTGATGTAATCAGAGTTAGATTTGATTCAGTGATTTTATAAAAACAGATAGGAAGCACAATTTAGCAGTGGTTTGCAGAGAAAAAGAAATATGCTGGCAGAAAAATCCAATTGAGTGATTAAACAGCTCTTCATTTTCTGGCTTTATTTTTATGCTAACAAATTTGTTCTCTGAAAAGTGTCCACAAAGCCAAGTCTCTGATTAACACCTTTGTAGGGATGGTTTTTCACCTATTACTAAATTAAACTTGCTTCATTGGAAAGGCAGCAAGATGCATCTTCATTTCAATTTCTACTGAAATAATACAGGTTGACACCAGGAAACATTAACGCCACTGCATCCTTGCTGCTTTCTCATGTGGAAGTCTGTTTAATGTGAAAACAAGGTGATATCTAATTAGCACACAGGTAAGGAATTAAGAAAATCTTTATTTAAGGGTGAAGATGTTTCTCACAAAATCGTTGCCCCAATGCATCATTGAAATTCAAGCTGGAAAGATGATTTTAATATATCACGTGTACATTTTGTATTGCTCTTCTGGTGACAATGTAGTTTGTTTTTGTCAATTACCCTTTTAATAATAGGGTAAAGAAAATTAAGTGGATTTAAACAAATTAAAATGGTAAAAATTATTGTACTTCAAGTAAAAATAAAAGAGCAAAAATATCAATCCCAGTTTTGATTACTTAAATTAACAAAAAAAATGCATATAGCAAAGGATAGTTTCAATCTGCCTACCTCTGGGTTATGGGCCCTGTATGCTTCCATTGCAGTACTCTGCTGCACATGTAAGTGCAAGAGATCCTGAAGCACTCACTCATCATGGGAAAGTACCAATGTGTTTCTTTGTTGGTTGATGGAAGAAACATTTTACAAAAACTCTCCAGATTATTGACTTTTTAAAGTTTTTCTAGGAAACGTTCTAGATGTATGCTTATTAGCCTTTGTCAGTATGTACTTTTTGTGAAGTGTCTCTGTGGCGCAATCGGTTAGTGTGTCCGGCTACTAGCCAAAAGGTTGGTGGTTCAATCCCACCCAGGGACGTAATTGACCTTGTTATCAGATTTTGGTGATCTTTAAGTAGACAAGTCAAAATTTCAAACCCCCTGTTATGGTGTAGGGTACCTGGCCTTTTCTGATGTAATCAGAGTTAGATTTGATTCAGTGATTTAATAAAAACAGCTAGGAATCACAATTTAGCAGTGGGTTGCAGAGAAAAAGAAATATGCTGGCAGAAAAATCCAATTGAGTGATTAAACAGCTCTTCATTTTCTGGCTTTATTTTTATGCTAACAAATTTGTTCTCTGAAAAGTGTCCACAAAGCCAAGTCTCTGATTAACACTTTTGTAGGGATGGTTTTTCACCTATTACTAAATTAAACTTGCTTCATTGGAAAGGCAGCAAGATGCATCCTCATTTCAATTTCTACTGAAATAATACAGGTTGACACCAGGAAACATTAACGCCACTGCATCCTTGCTGCTTTCTCATGTGGAAGTCTGTTTAATGTGAAAACAAGGTGATATCTAATTAGCACACAGGTAAGGAATTAAGAAAATCTTTATTTAATGGTGAAGATGTTTCTCACAAAATCGTTGCCCCAATGCATCATTGAAATTCAAGCTGGAAAGATGATTTTAATATATCACGTGTACATTTTGTATTGCTCTTCTGGTGACAATGTAGTTTGTTTTTGTCAATTACCCTTTTAATAATAGGGTAAAGAAAATTAAGTGGATTTAAACAAATTAAAATGGTAAAAATTATTGTACTTCAAGTAAAAATAAAAGAGCAAAAATATCAATCCCAGTTTTGATTACTTAAATTAACAAAAAAAATGCATATAGCAAAGGATAGTTTCAATCTGCCTACCTCTGGGTTATGGGCCCTGTATGCTTCCATTGCAGTACTCTGCTGCACATGTAAGTGCAAGAGATCCTGAAGCACTCACTCATCATGGGAAAGTACCAATGTGTTTCTTTGTTGGTTGATGGAAGAAACATTTTACAAAAACTCTCCAGATTATTGACTTTTTAAAGTTTTTCTAGGAAACGTTCTAGATGTATGCTTATTAGCCTTTGTCAGTATGTACTTTTTGTGAAGTGTCTCTGTGGCGCAATCGGTTAGTGTGTCCGGCTACTAGCCAAAAGGTTGGTGGTTCAATCCCACCCAGGGACGTAATTGACCTTGTTATCAGATTTTGGTGATCTTTAAGTAGACAAGTCAAAATTTCAAACCCCCTGTTATGGTGTAGGGTACCTGGCCTTTTCTGATGTAATCAGAGTTAGATTTGATTCAGTGATTTAATAAAAACAGCTAGGAATCACAATTTAGCAGTGGGTTGCAGAGAAAAAGAAATATGCTGGCAGAAAAATCCAATTGAGTGATTAAACAGCTCTTCATTTTCTGGCTTTATTTTTATGCTAACAAATTTGTTCTCTGAAAAGTGTCCACAAAGCCAAGTCTCTGATTAACACTTTTGTAGGGATGGTTTTTCACCTATTACTAAATTAAACTTGCTTCATTGGAAAGGCAGCAAGATGCATCCTCATTTCAATTTCTACTGAAATAATACAGGTTGACACCAGGAAACATTAACGCCACTGCATCCTTGCTGCTTTCTCATGTGGAAGTCTGTTTAATGTGAAAACAAGGTGATATCTAATTAGCACACAGGTAAGGAATTAAGAAAATCTTTATTTAATGGTGAAGATGTTTCTCACAAAATCGTTGCCCCAATGCATCATTGAAATTCAAGCTGGAAAGATGATTTTAATATATCACGTGTACATTTTGTATTGCTCTTCTGGTGACAATGTAGTTTGTTTTTGTCAATTACCCTTTTAATAATAGGGTAAAGAAAATTAAGTGGATTTAAACAAATTAAAATGGTAAAAATTATTGTACTTCAAGTAAAAATAAAAGAGCAAAAATATCAATCCCAGTTTTGATTACTTAAATTAACAAAAAAAATGCATATAGCAAAGGATAGTTTCAATCTGCCTACCGCTGGGTTATGGGCCCTGTATGCTTCCATTGCAGTACTCTGCTGCACATGTAAGTGCAAGAGATCCTGAAGCACTCACTCATCATGGGAAAGTACCAATGTGTTTCTTCGTTGGTTGATGGAAGAAACATTTTACAAAAACTCTCCAGATTATTGACTTTTTAAAGTTTTTCTAGGAAACGTTTTAGATGTATGCTTATTAGCCTTTGTCAGTATGTACTTTTTGTGAAGTGTCTCTGTGGCGCAATCGGTTAGTGTGTCCGGCTACTAACCAAAAGGTTGGTGGTTCAATCCCACCCAGGGACATAATTGACTTTGTTATCAGATTTTGGTGATCTTTAAGTAGACAAGTCAAAATTTCAAACCCCCTGTTATGGTGTAGGGTACCTGGCCTTTTCTGATGTAATCAGAGTTAGATTTGATTCAGTGATTTAATAAAAACAGCTAGGAAGCACAATTTAGCAGTGGGTTGCAGAGAAAAAGAAATATGCTGGCAAAAAAAATCCAATTGAGTGATTAAACAGCTCTTCATTTTCTGGCTTTATTTTTATGCTAACAAATTTGTTCTCTGAAAAGTGTCCACAAAGCCAAGTCTCTGATTAACACCTTTGTAGGGATGGTTTTTCACCTATTACTAAATTAAACGCTTCATTGGAAAGGCAGCAAGATGCATCCTCATTTCAATGTCTACTGAAATAATACAGGTTGACACCAGGAAACATTAACGCCACTGCATCCTTGCTGCTTTCTCATGTGGAAGTCTGTTTAATGTGAAAACAAGGTGATATCTAATTAGCACACAGGTAAGGAATTAAGAAAATCTTTATTTAAGGGTGAAAATGTTTCTCACAAAATCGTTGCCCCAATGCATCATTGAAATTCAAGCTGGAAAGATGATTTTAATATATCACTTGTACATTTTGTATTGCTCTTCTGGTGACAATGTAGTTTGTTTTTGTCAATTACCATTTTAATAATAGGGTAAAGAAAATTAAGTGGATTTTTGAAAGAAAACAATACTGTCAATATACTATTAAAACAAATTAAGATGGTAAAAGTTATTGTACTTTAAGTAAAAATAAAAGAGCTAAAATATCAATCCCAGTTTTGGATTACTTTAATTAAAAAAAATGCATATAGCAGAGGATAGTTTCAATCTGCCTACCTCTGGGTTATAAGCCCAGCATTCTTCCATTGCAGTACTCTGCTGTACATGTTAGTGCAAGAGATCCTGAAGCACTCACTCATCATGGGAAAGTACCAATGTGTTTCTTCGTTGGTTGATCTAAGAAACATCTTACAAAAACTCTCCAGATTATTGACTTTTTAAAGTTTTTCTAGGAAACGTTCTAGATGAATGCTTATTAGCCTTTGTCAGTACGCATTTTTGCAAAGTGTCTCTGTGGTGCAATCAGTTAGTGTGTTTGGCTACTAACCAAAAGGTTGGTGGTTCAATCCCACCCAGGGATGTAATTGACCTTGTGGTCAGGTTTTGGTGATCTTTAAGTAGACAAGTCAAAATTTCAAACCCCCTCTTATGATGTAGGGTACCTGGCCTTCTCTGATGTAACCAGAGTTAGTTTTGATTAAGTGATTTTATAAAAAACAGCTAGGAAGCACAATTTAGCAGTGGGTTGCAGAGAAAAAAAAAATATGCTGGCAGAAAAATCCAATTGAGTGATTGAACAGCTCTTCATTTTCTGGCTTTATTTTAATGCTAACAAATTTGTTCTCTGAAAAGTGTCCACAAAGCCAAGTCTCTGATGAACACCTTTGTAGGGATGGTTTTTCACCTATTACTAAATTAAACTTGCTTCATTGGAAAGGCAGCAAGATGCATCCTCATTTCAATGTCTACTGAAATAATACGGGTTGACACCAGGAAACATTAACGCCAATGCATCCTTCCTGCTTTCTCATGTGGAAGTCTGTTTAATGTGAAAACAAGGTGATATCTAAGTGGCACACAGGTAAGGAATTAAGAAAATCTTTATTTAATGGTGAAGATGTTTCTCACAAAATTGTTGCCCCAATGCATCATTGAAATTCAAGCTGGAAAGATGATTTTAATATATCACTTGTACATTTTGTATTGCTCTTCTGGTGACAATGTAGTTTGTTTTTGTCAATTACCATTTTAATAATAGGGTAAAGAAAATTAAGTGGATTTTTGAAAGAAAACAATACTGTCAATATACTATTAAAACAAATTAAGATGGTAAAAGTTATTGTACTTTAAGTAAAAATAAAAGAGCTAAAATATCAATCCCAGTTTTGGATTACTTTAATTAAAAAAAAATGCATATAGCAGAGGATAGTTTCAATCTGCCTACCTCTGGGTTATGGGCCCAGCATGCTTCCATTGCAGTACTCTGCTGCACATGTAAGTGCAAGAGATCCTGAAGCACTCACTCATCATGGGAAATTACCAATGTGTTTCTTCGTTGGTTGTTGGAAGAAACATCTTACAAAAACTCTCCAGATTATTGACTTTTTAAAGTTTTTCTAGGAAACGTTTTAGATGAATGCTTATTAGCCTTTGTCAGGATGGACTTTTGCAAAGTGTCTCTGTGGCGCAATCAGTTAGTGTGCACGGCTATTAGCTAAAAGGTTGGTGGTTCAATCCCACCCAGGGACGTAATTGACCTTGTTATCAGATTTTGGTGATCTTTAAGTAGACAAGTCAAAATTTCAAACCCCCTGTTATGGTGTAGGGTACCTGGCCTTCTCTGATGTAATCAGAGTTAGATTTGAATCAGTGATTTTATAAAAACAGCTAGGAAGCACAATTTAGCAGTGGGTTGCAGAGAAAAAGAAATATGCTGGCAAAAAAAAATCAAATTGAGTGATTAAACAGCTCTTAATTTTCTGGCTTTATTTTTATGCTAACAAATTTGTTCTCTGAAAAGTGTCCACAAAGCCAAGTCTCTGATTAACACCTTTGTAAGGATGGTTTTTCACCTATTACTAAATTAAACTTGCTTCATTGGAAAGGCAGCAAGATGCATCCTCATTTCAATGTCTACTGAAATAATACAGGTTGACACCAGGAAACATTAACGCCACTGCATCCTTGCTGCTTTCTCATGTGGAAGTCTGTTTAATGTGAAAACAAGGTGATATCTAATTAGCACACAGGTAAGGAATTAAGAAAATCTTTATTTAAGGGTGAAAATGTTTCTCACAAAATCGTTGCCCCAATGCATCATTGAAATTCAAGCTGGAAAGATGATTTTAATATATCACTTGTACATTTTGTATTGCTCTTCTGGTGACAATGTAGTTTGTTTTTGTCAATTACCATTTTAATAATAGGGTAAAGAAAATTAAGTGGATTTTTGAAAGAAAACAATACTGTCAATATACTATTAAAACAAATTAAGATGGTAAAAGTTATTGTACTTTAAGTAAAAATAAAAGAGCTAAAATATCAATCCCAGTTTTGGATTACTTTAATTAAAAAAAATGCATATAGCAGAGGATAGTTTCAAAATGCCTACCTCTGGGTTATAAGCCCAGCATGCTTCCATTGCAGTACTCTGCTGCACATGTAAGTGCAAGAGATCCTGAAGCACTCACTCATCATGGGAAAGTACCAATGTGTTTCTTCGTTGGTTGATCTAAGAAACATCTTACAAAAACTCTCCAGATTATTGACTTTTTAAAGTTTTTCTAGGAAACGTTCTAGATGAATGCTTATTAGCCTTTGTCAGTATGCATTTTTGCAAAGTGTCTCTGTGGTGCAATCAGTTAGTGTGTTTGGCTACTAACCAAAAGGTTGGTGGTTCAATCCCACCCAGGGATGTAATTGACCTTGTTATCAGATTTTGGTGATCTTTAAGTAGACAAGTCAAAATTTCAAACCCCCTGTTATGGTGTAGGGTACCTGGCCTTCTCTGATGTAATCAGAGTTAGATTTGATTCAGTGATTTTATAAAAACAGCTATGAAGCACAATTTAGCAGTGGGTTGCAGAGAAAAAGAAATATGCTGGCAAAAAAAATCCAATTGAGTGATTAAACAGCTCTTCATTTTCTGGCTTTATTTTTATGCTAACAAATTTGTTCTCTGAAAAGTGTCCATAAAGCCAAGTCCTGATTAACACCTTTGTAGGGATGGTTTTTCACCTATTACTAAATTAAACTTGCTTCATTGGAAAGGCAGCAAGATGCATCCTCATTTCAATGTCTACTGAAATAATACAGGTTGACACCAGGAAACATTAACACCACTGTATCCTTGCTGCTTTCTCATGTGGAAGTCTGTTTAATGTGAAAACAAGGTGATATCTAATTAGCACACAGGTAAGGAATTAAGAAAATCTTTATTTAAGGGTGAAGATGTTTCTCACAAAATCGTTGCCCCAATGCATCATTGAAATTCAAGCTGGAAAGATGATTTTAATATATCACTTGTACATTTTGTATTGCTCTTCTGGTGACAATGTAGTTTGTTTTTGTCAATTACCATTTTAATAATAGGGTAAAGAAAATTAAGTGGATTTTTTAAAGAAAACTATACTGTCAATATACTATTAAAACAAATTAAAATGGTAAAAGTTTTTGTACTTTAAGTAAAAATAAAAGAGCAAAAATATCAATCCCAGTTTTGATTACTTAAATTAACAAAAAAAAAATGCATATAGCAAAGGATAGTTTCAATCTGCCTACCTCTGGGTTATGGGCCCAGCATGCTTCCATTGCAGTACTCTGCTGCACATGTAAGTGCAAGAGATCCTGAAGCACTCACTCATCATGGGAAAGTACCAATGTGTTTCTTCGTTGGTTGATGGAAGAAACATCTTACAAAAACTCTCCAGATTATTGACTTTTTAAAGTTTTTCTAGGAAACGTTCTAGATGTATGCTTATTAGCCTTTGTCAGTATGTACTTTTTACAAAGTGTCTCTGTGGCGCAATCGGTTAGTGTGTCTGGCTACTAACCAAAGGTTGGTGGCTTAATCCCACCCAGGGACGTAATTGACCTTGTTATCAGATTTTGGTGATCTTTAAGTAGACAAGTCAAAATTTCAAACCCCCTGTTATGGTGTAGGGTACCTGGCCTTCTCTGATGTAATCAGAGTTAGATTTGATTCAGTGATTTTATAAAAACAGATAGGAAGCACAATTTAGCAGTGGTTTGCAGAGAAAAAGAAATATGCTGGCAGAAAAATCCAATTGAGTGATTAAACAGCTCTTCATTTTCTGGCTTTATTTTTATGCTAACAAATTTGTTCTCTGAAAAGTGTCCACAAAGCCAAGTCTCTGATTAACACCTTTGTAGGGATGGTTTTTCACCTATTACTAAATTAAACTTGCTTCATTGGAAAGGCAGCAAGATGCATCTTCATTTCAATTTCTACTGAAATAATACAGGTTGACACCAGGAAACATTAACGCCACTGCATCCTTGCTGCTTTCTCATGTGGAAGTCTGTTTAATGTGAAAACAAGGTGATATCTAATTAGCACACAGGTAAGGAATTAAGAAAATCTTTATTTAAGGGTGAAGATGTTTCTCACAAAATCGTTGCCCCAATGCATCATTGAAATTCAAGCTGGAAAGATGATTTTAATATATCACGTGTACATTTTGTATTGCTCTTCTGGTGACAATGTAGTTTGTTTTTGTCAATTACCCTTTTAATAATAGGGTAAAGAAAATTAAGTGGATTTAAACAAATTAAAATGGTAAAAATTATTGTACTTCAAGTAAAAATAAAAGAGCAAAAATATCAATCCCAGTTTTGATTACTTAAATTAACAAAAAAAATGCATATAGCAAAGGATAGTTTAATCTGCCTACCTCTGGGTTATGGGCCCTGTATGCTTCCATTGCAGTACTCTGCTGCACATGTAAGTGCAAGAGATCCTGAAGCACTCACTCATCATGGGAAAGTACCAATGTGTTTCTTTGTTGGTTGATGGAAGAAACATTTTACAAAAACTCTCCAGATTATTGACTTTTTAAAGTTTTTCTAGGAAACGTTCTAGATGTATGCTTATTAGCCTTTGTCAGTATGTACTTTTTGTGAAGTGTCTCTGTGGCGCAATCGGTTAGTGTGTCCGGCTACTAGCCAAAAGGTTGGTGGTTCAATCCCACCCAGGGACGTAATTGACCTTGTTATCAGATTTTGGTGATCTTTAAGTAGACAAGTCAAAATTTCAAACCCCCTGTTATGGTGTAGGGTACCTGGCCTTCTCTGATGTAATCAGAGTTAGATTTGAATCAGTGATTTTATAAAAACAGCTAGGAAGCACAATTTAGCAGTGGGTTGCAGAGAAAAAGAAATATGCTGGCAAAAAAAATCAAATTGAGTGATTAAACAGCTCTTAATTTTCTGGCTTTATTTTTATGCTAACAAATTTGTTCTCTGAAAAGTGTCCACAAAGCCAAGTCTCTGATTAACACCTTTGTAAGGATGGTTTTTCACCTATTACTAAATTAAACTTGCTTCATTGGAAAGGCAGCAAGATGCATCCTCATTTCAATGTCTACTGAAATAATACAGGTTGACACCAGGAAACATTAACGCCACTGCATCCTTGCTGCTTTCTCATGTGGAAGTCTGTTTAATGTGAAAACAAGGTGATATCTAATTAGCACACAGGTAAGGAATTAAGAAAATCTTTATTTAAGGGTGAAAATGTTTCTCACAAAATCGTTGCCCCAATGCATCATTGAAATTCAAGCTGGAAAGATGATTTTAATATATCACTTGTACATTTTGTATTGCTCTTCTGGTGACAATGTAGTTTGTTTTTGTCAATTACCATTTTAATAATAGGGTAAAGAAAATTAAGTGGATTTTTGAAAGAAAACAATACTGTCAATATACTATTAAAACAAATTAAGATGGTAAAAGTTATTGTACTTTAAGTAAAAATAAAAGAGCTAAAATATCAATCCCAGTTTTGGATTACTTTAATTAAAAAAAATGCATATAGCAGAGGATAGTTTCAAAATGCCTACCTCTGGGTTATAAGCCCAGCATGCTTCCATTGCAGTACTCTGCTGCACATGTAAGTGCAAGAGATCCTGAAGCACTCACTCATCATGGGAAAGTACCAATGTGTTTCTTCGTTGGTTGATCTAAGAAACATCTTACAAAAACTCTCCAGATTATTGACTTTTTAAAGTTTTTCTAGGAAACGTTCTAGATGAATGCTTATTAGCCTTTGTCAGTATGCATTTTTGCAAAGTGTCTCTGTGGTGCAATCAGTTAGTGTGTTTGGCTACTAACCAAAAGGTTGGTGGTTCAATCCCACCCAGGGATGTAATTGACCTTGTTATCAGATTTTGGTGATCTTTAAGTAGACAAGTCAAAATTTCAAACCCCCTGTTATGGTGTAGGGTACCTGGCCTTCTCTGATGTAATCAGAGTTAGATTTGATTCAGTGATTTTATAAAAACAGCTAGGAAGCACAATTTAGCAGTGGGTTGCAGAGAAAAAGAAATATGCTGGCAAAAAAAATCCAATTGAGTGATTAAACAGCTCTTCATTTTCTGGCTTTATTTTTATGCTAACAAATTTGTTCTCTGAAAAGTGTCCATAAAGCCAAGTCCTGATTAACACCTTTGTAGGGATGGTTTTTCACCTATTACTAAATTAAACTTGCTTCATTGGAAAGGCAGCAAGATGCATCCTCATTTCAATGTCTACTGAAATAATACAGGTTGACACCAGGAAACATTAACACCACTGTATCCTTGCTGCTTTCTCATGTGGAAGTCTGTTTAATGTGAAAACAAGGTGATATCTAATTAGCACACAGGTAAGGAATTAAGAAAATCTTTATTTAAGGGTGAAGATGTTTCTCACAAAATCGTTGCCCCAATGCATCATTGAAATTCAAGCTGGAAAGATGATTTTAATATATCACTTGTACATTTTGTATTGCTCTTCTGGTGACAATGTAGTTTGTTTTTGTCAATTACCATTTTAATAATAGGGTAAAAAAAATTAAGTGGATTTTTGAAAGAAAACAATACTGTCAATATACTATTAAAACAAATTAAAATGGTAAAAGTTATTGTACTTTAAGTAAACATAAAAGAGCTAACATATCAATCCCAGTTTTGGATTACTTTAATTAACAAAAAAAATGCATATAGCAGAGGATAGTTTCAATCTGCCTACCTCTGGGTAATGGGCCCAGCATGCTTCCATTGCAGTACTCTGCTGCACATGTAAGTGCAAGAGATCCTGAAGCACTCACTCATCATGGGAAAGTACCAATGTGTTTCTTCATTGGTTAATGGAAGAAACATCTTACAAAAACTCTCCAGATTATTGACTTTTTAAAGTTTTTCTAGGAAACGTTCTAGATATATGCTTATTAGACTTTGTCAGTATGTACTTTTTGCAAAGTGTCTCTGTGGCGCAATCGGTTAGTGTGTCCGGCTACTAACCAAAAGGTTGGTGGTTCAATCCCACCCAGGGACGTAATTGACCTTGTTATCAGATTTTGGTGATCTTTAAGTAGACAAGTCAAAATTTCAAAACCCCTGTTCTGGTGTAGGGTACCTGGCCTTCTCTGATGTAATCAGAGTTAGATTTGATTCAGTGATTTTATAAAAACAGCTAGGAAGCACAATTTAGCAGTGGGTTGCAGAGAAAAAGAAATATGCTGGCAAAAAAAAATCCAATTGAGTGATTAAACAGCTCTTCATTTTCTGGCTTTATTTTTATACTAACAAATTTGTTCTCTGAAAAGTGTCCACAAAGCCAAGTCTCTGATTAACACCTTTGTAGAGATGGTTTTTCACCTATTACTAAATTAAACTTGCTTCATTGGAAAGGCAGCAAGATGCATCCTCATTTCAATGTCTACTGAAATAATACAGGTTGACACCAGGAAACATTAACACCACTGCATCCTTGCTGCTTTCTCATGTAGAAGTCTGTTTAATGTGAAAACAAGGTGATATCTAATAAGCACACAGGTAAGGAATTAAGAAAATCTTTATTTAAGGGTGAAGATGTTTCTCACAAAATCGTTGCCCCAATGCATCATTGAAATTCAAGCTGGAAAGATGATTTTAATATATCACTTGTACATTTTGTATTGCTCTTCTGGTGACAATGTAGTTTGTTTTTGTCAATTACCATTTTAATAATAGGGTAAAGAAAATTAAGTGGATTTTTTAAAGAAAACTATACTGTCAATATACTATTAAAACAAATTAAAATGGTAAAAGTTTTTGTACTTTAAGTAAAAATAAAAGAGCAAAAATATCAATCCCAGTTTTGATTACTTAAATTAACAAAAAAAAAATGCATATAGCAAAGGATAGTTTCAATCTGCCTACCTCTGGGTTATGGGCCCAGCATGCTTCCATTGCAGTACTCTGCTGCACATGTAAGTGCAAGAGATCCTGAAGCACTCACTCATCATGGGAAAGTACCAATGTGTTTCTTCGTTGGTTGATGGAAGAAACATCTTACAAAAACTCTCCAGATTATTGACTTTTTAAAGTTTTTCTAGGAAACGTTCTAGATGTATGCTTATTAGCCTTTGTCAGTATGTACTTTTTACTAAGTGTCTCTGTGGCGCAATCGGTTAGTGTGTCTGGCTACTAACCAAAAGGTTGGTGGCTTAATCCCACCCAGGGACGTAATTGACCTTGTTATCAGATTTTGGTGATCTTTAAGTAGACAAGTCAAAATTTCAAACCCCCTGTTATGGTGTAGGGTACCTGGCCTTCTCTGATGTAATCAGAGTTAGATTTGATTCAGTGATTTTATAAAAACAGATAGGAAGCACAATTTAGCAGTGGTTTGCAGAGAAAAAGAAATATGCTGGCAGAAAAATCCAATTGAGTGATTAAACAGCTCTTCATTTTCTGGCTTTATTTTTATGCTAACAAATTTGTTCTCTGAAAAGTGTCCACAAAGCCAAGTCTCTGATTAACACCTTTGTAGGGATGGTTTTTCACCTATTACTAAATTAAACTTGCTTCATTGGAAAGGCAGCAAGATGCATCTTCATTTCAATTTCTACTGAAATAATACAGGTTGACACCAGGAAACATTAACGCCACTGCATCCTTGCTGCTTTCTCATGTGGAAGTCTGTTTAATGTGAAAACAAGGTGATATCTAATTAGCACACAGGTAAGGAATTAAGAAAATCTTTATTTAAGGGTGAAGATGTTTCTCACAAAATCGTTGCCCCAATGCATCATTGAAATTCAAGCTGGAAAGATGATTTTAATATATCACGTGTACATTTTGTATTGCTCTTCTGGTGACAATGTAGTTTGTTTTTGTCAATTACCCTTTTAATAATAGGGTAAAGAAAATTAAGTGGATTTTTTAAAGAAAACTATACTGTCAATATACTATTCAAACAAATTAAAATGGTAAAAGTTATTGTACTTCAAGTAAAAATAAAAGAGCAAAAATATCAATCCCAGTTTTGATTACTTAAATTAACAAAAAAAATGCATATAGCAAAGGATAGTTTCAATCTGCCTACCTCTGGGTTATGGGCCCAGCATGCTTCCATTGCAGTACTCTGCTGCACATGTAAGTGCAAGAGATCCTGAAGCACTCACTCATCATGGGAAAGTACCAATGTGTTTCTTCGTTGGTTGATGGAAGAAACATTTTACAAAAACTCTCCAGATTATTGACTTTTTAAAGTTTTTCTAGGAAACGTTCTAGATGTATGCTTATTAGCCTTTGTCAGAATGTACTTTTTGCGAAGTGTCTCTGTGGCGCAATCGGTTAGTGTGTCCGGCTACTAACCAAAAGGTTGGTGGTTCAATCCCACCCAGGGATGTAATTGACCTTGTTATCAGATTTTGGTGATCTTTAAGTAGACAAGTCAAAATTTCAAACACCCTGTTATGGTGTAGGGTACCTAGCCTTTTCTGATGTAATCAGAGTTAGATTTGATTCAGTGATTTAATAAAAACAGCTAGGAAGCACAATTTAGCAGTGGGTTGCAGAGAAAAAGAAATATGCTGGCAAAAAAAATCCAATTGAGTGATTAAACAGCTCTTCATTTTCTGGCTTTATTTGTATGCTAACAAATTTGTTCTCTGAAAAGTGTCCACAAAGCCAAGTCTCTGATTAACACCTTTGTAGGGATGGTTTTTCACCTATTACTAAATTAAACTTGCTTCATTGGAAAGGCAGCAAGATGCATCCTCATTTCAATGTCTACTGAAATAATACAGGTTGACACCAGGAAACATTAACGCCACTGCATCCTTGCTGCTTTCTCATGTAGAAGTCTGTTTAATGTGAAAACAAGGTGATATCTAATTAGCACACAGGTAAGGAATTAAGAAAATCTTTATTTAAGGGTGAAGATGTTTCTCACAAAATCGTTGCCCCAATGCATCATTGAAATTCAAGCTGGAAAGATGATTTTAATATATCACTTGTACATTTTGTATTGCTCTTCTGGTGACAATGTAGTTTGTTTTTGTCAATTACCCTTTTAATAATAGGGTAAAGAAAATTAAGTGGATTTTTTAAAGAAAACTATACTGTCAATATACTATTCAAACAAATTAAAATGGTAAAAGTTATTGTACTTCAAGTAAAAATAAAAGAGCAAAAATATCAATCCCAGTTTTGATTACTTAAATTAACAAAAAAAATGCATATAGCAAAGGATAGTTTCAATCTGCCTACCTCTGGGTTATGGGCCCAGCATGCTTCCATTGCAGTACTCTGCTGCACATGTAAGTGCAAGAGATCCTGAAGCACTCACTCATCATGGGAAAGTACCAATGTGTTTCTTCGTTGGTTGATGGAAGAAACATTTTACAAAAACTCTCCAGATTATTGACTTTTTAAAGTTTTTCTAGGAAACGTTCTAGATGTATGCTTATTAGCCTTTGTCAGAATGTACTTTTTGCGAAGTGTCTCTGTGGCGCAATCGGTTAGTGTGTCCGGCTACTAACCAAAAGGTTGGTGGTTCAATCCCACCCAGGGATGTAATTGACCTTGTTATCAGATTTTGGTGATCTTTAAGTAGACAAGTCAAAATTTCAAACACCCTGTTATGGTGTAGGGTACCTAGCCTTTTCTGATGTAATCAGAGTTAGATTTGATTCAGTGATTTAATAAAAACAGCTAGGAAGCACAATTTAGCAGTGGGTTGCAGAGAAAAAGAAATATGCTGGCAAAAAAAATCCAATTGAGTGATTAAACAGCTCTTCATTTTCTGGCTTTATTTGTATGCTAACAAATTTGTTCTCTGAAAAGTGTCCACAAAGCCAAGTCTCTGATTAACACCTTTGTAGGGATGGTTTTTCACCTATTACTAAATTAAACTTGCTTCATTGGAAAGGCAGCAAGATGCATCCTCATTTCAATGTCTACTGAAATAATACAGGTTGACACCAGGAAACATTAACGCCACTGCATCCTTGCTGCTTTCTCATGTAGAAGTCTGTTTAATGTGAAAACAAGGTGATATCTAATTAGCACACAGGTAAGGAATTAAGAAAATCTTTATTTAAGGGTGAAGATGTTTCTCACAAAATCGTTGCCCCAATGCATCATTGAAATTCAAGCTGGAAAGATGATTTTAATATATCACTTGTACATTTTGTATTGCTCTTCTGGTGACAATGTAGTTTGTTTTTGTCAATTACCCTTTTAATAATAGGGTAAAGAAAATTAAGTGGATTTTTTTAAGGAAAACTATACTGTCAATATACTATTAAAACAAATTAAAATGGTAAAAGTTATTGTACTTTAAGTAAAAATAAAAGAGCAAAAATATCAATCCCAGTTTTGATTACTTAAATTAACAAAAAAAAAATGCATATAGCAAAGGATAGTTTCAATCTGCCTACCTCTGGGTTATGGGCCCAGCATGCTTCCATTGCAGTACTCTGCTGCACATGTAAGTGCAAGAGATCCTGAAGCACTCACTCATCATGGGAAAGTACCAATGTGTTTCTTCGTTGGTTGATGGAAGAAACATCTTACAAAAACTCTCCAGATTATTGACTTTTTAAAGTTTTTCTAGGAAAAACTTTAGACTTTGTCAGTACGTACTTCTTGCAAAGTGTCTCTGTGGCGCAATCGGTTAGTGTGTCTGGCTACTAACCAAAAGGTTGATGGTTCAATCACACCCAGGGATGTAATTGACCTTGTTATCAGATTTTGGTGATCTTTAAGTAGACAAGTCAAAATTTCAAACCCCCTGTTATGGTGTAGGGTACCTGGCCTTCTCTGATGTAATCAGAGTTAGATTTGATTCATTGATTTTATAAAAACAGCTAGGAAGCACAATTTAGCAGTGGGTTGCAGAGAAAAAGAAATATGCTGGCAAAAAAAATCCAATTGAGTGATGAAACAGCTCTTCATTTTCTGGCTTTATTTTTATGCTAACAAATTTGTTCTCTGAAAAGTGTCCACAAAGCCAAGTCTCTGATTAACACCTTTGTAGGGATGGTTTTTCACCTATTACTAAATTAAACTTGCTTCATTGGAAAGGCAGCAAGATGCATCCTCATTTCAATGTCTACTGAAATAATACAGGTTGACACCAGGAAACATTAACGCCACTGCATCCTTGCTGCTTTCTCATGTAGAAGTCTGTTTAATGTGAAAACAAGGTGATATCTAATTAGCACACAGGTAAGGAATTAAGAAAATCTTTATTTAAGGGTGAAGATGTTTCTCACAAAATCGTTGCCCCAATGCATCATTGAAATTCAAGCTGGAAAGATGATTTTAATATATCACTTGTACATTTTGTATTGCTCTTCTGGTGACAATGTAGTTTGTTTTTGTCAATTACCATTTTAATAATAGGGTAAAGAAAATTAAGTGGATTTTTAAAAGAAAACAATACTTTCAATATACTATTAAAACAAATTAAAATTGTAAAAGTTATTGTACTTTAATGAAAAATAAAAGAGCAAAAATATCAATCCCAGTTTTGGATTACTTTAACAAAAAAAATGCATATAGCAGAGGATAGTTTTAATCTGCCTACCTCTGGGTTATGGGCCCAGCATGCTTCCATTGCAGTACTCTGCTGCACTTGTAAGTGCAAGAGATCCTGAAGCACTCACTCATCATGGGAAAGTACCAATGTGTTTCTTCATTGGTGGATGGAAGTAACATCTTACAAAAACTCTCCAGATTATTGATTTTTTAAAGTTTTTCTAGGAAACGTTTTAGATGAATGCTTATTAGACTTTGTCAGTATGTACTTTTGCAAAGTGTCTCTGTGGCGTAATCAGTTAGTGTGTACGGCTATAAACCAAAAGGTTGGAGGCTCAATCCCACCCAGGGACGTAATTGACCTTGTTATCAGATTTTGGTGATCTTTAAGTAGACAAGTCAAAATTTCAAACCCCCTGTTACGGTGTAGGGTACCTGGCCTTCTCTGATGTAATCAGAGTTAGATTTGATTCATTGATTTTATAAAAACAGCTAGGAAGCACAATTTAGCAGTGGGTTGCAGAGAAAAAGAAATATGCTGGCAAAAAAAATCCAATTGAGTGATGAAACTGCTCTTCATTTTCTGGCTTTATTTTTATGCTAACAAATTTGTTCTCTGAAAAGTGTCCACAAAGCCAAGTCTCTGATTAACACCTTTGTAGGGATGGTTTTTCACCTATTACTAAATTAAACTTGCTTCATTGGAAAGGCAGCAAGATGCATCCTCATTTCAATGTCTACTGAAATAATACAGGTTGACACCAGGAAACATTAACGCCACTGCATCCTTGCTGCTTTCTCATGTAGAAGTCTGTTTAATGTGAAAACAAGGTGATATCTAATTAGCACACAGGTAAGGAATTAAGAAAATCTTTATTTAAGGGTGAAGATGTTTCTCACAAAATCGTTGCCCCAATGCATCATTGAAATTCAAGCTGGAAAGATGATTTTAATATATCACTTGTACATTTTGTATTGCTCTTCTGGTGACAATGTAGTTTGTTTTTGTCAATTACCCTTTTAATAATAGGGTAAAGAAAATTAAGTGGATTTTTTAAAGAAAACTATACTGTCAATATACTATTAAAACAAATTAAAATGGTAAAAGTTATTGTACTTTAAGTAAAAATAAAAGAGCAAAAATATCAATCCCAGTTTTGATTACTTAAATTAACAAAAAAAATGCATATAGCAAAGGATAGTTTCAATCTGCCTACCTCTGGGTTATGGGCCCTGTATGCTTCCATTGCAGTACTCTGCTGCACATGTAAGTGCAAGAGATCCTGAAGCACTCACTCATCATGGGAAAGTACCAATGTGTTTCTTCATTGGTTGATGGAAGAAACATTTTACAAAAACTCTCCAGATTATTGACTTTTTAAAGTTTTTCTAGGAAACGTTCTAGATGTATGCTTATTAGACTTTGTCAGTATGTACTTTTTTCAAAGTGTCTCTGTGGCGCAATCGGTTAGTGTGTCCAGCTACTAACCAAAAGGTTGGTGGTTCAATCCCAACCAGGGACGTAATAGACATTGTTATCAGATTTTGGTGATCTTTAAATAGACAAGTCAAAATTTCAAATCCCCTGTTATGGTGTAGGGTACCTGGCCTTCTCTGATGTAATCAGAGTTAGATTTGATTCAGTGATTTTATAAAAACAGCTAGGAAGCACAATTTAGCAGTGGGTTGCAGAGAAAAAGAAATATGCTGGCAAAAAAAATCCAATTGAGTGATTAAACAGCTCTTCATTTTCTGGCTTTATTTTTATGCTAACAAATTTGTTCTCTGAAAAGTGTCCACAAAGCCAAGTCTCTGATTAACACCTTTGTAGGGATGGTTTTTCACCTATTACTAAATTAAACTTGCTTCATTGGAAAGGCAGCAAGATGCATCCTCATTTCAATGTCTACTGAAATAAGACAGGTTGACACCAGGAAACATTAACGCCACTGCATCCTTGCTGCTTTCTCATGTAGAAGTCTGTTTAATGTGAAAACAAGGTGATATCTAATTAGCACACAGTTTAGGAATTAAGAAAATCTTTATTTAAGGGTGAAGATGTTTCTCACAAAATTGTTGCCCCAATGCATCATTGAAATTCAAGCTGGAAAGATGATTTTAATATATCACTTGTACATTTTGTATTGCTCTTCTGGTGACAATGTAGTTTGTTTTTGTCAATTACCCTTTTAATAATAGGGTAAAGAAAATTAAGTGGATTTTTTTAAGGAAAACTATACTGTCAATATACTATTAAAACAAATTAAAATGGTAAAAGTTATTGTACTTTAAGTAAAAATAAAAGAGCAAAAATATCAATCCCAGTTTTGATTACTTAAATTAACAAAAAAAAAATGCATATAGCAAAGGATAGTTTCAATCTGCCTACCTCTGGGTTATGGGCCCAGCATGCTTCCATTGCAGTACTCTGCTGCACATGTAAGTGCAAGAGATCCTGAAGCACTCACTCATCATGGGAAAGTACCAATGTGTTTCTTCGTTGGTTGATGGAAGAAACATCTTACAAAAACTCTCCAGATTATTGACTTTTTAAAGTTTTTCTAGGAAACGTTCCAGATGTATGCTTATTAGCCTTTGTCAGTATGTACTTTTTACAAAGTGTCTCTGTGGCGCAATCGGTTAGTGTGTCTGGCTACTAACCGAAAGGTTGGTGGTTCAATCCCACCCAGGGACGAAATTGACCTTGTTATCAGATTTTGGTGATCTTTAAGTAGACAAGTCAAAATTTCAAACCCCCCGTTATGGTGTAGGGTACCTGGCCTTCTCTGATGTAATCAGAGTTAGATTTGATTCAGTGATTTTATAAAAACAGATAGGAAGCACAATTTAGCAGTTGGTTGCAGAGAAAAAGAAATATGCTGGCAAAAAAAATCCAATTGAGTGATTAAACAGCTCTTCATTTTCTGGCTTTATTTTTATGCTAACAAATTTGTTCTCTGAAAAGTGTCCACAAAGCCAAGTCTCTGATTAACACCTTTGTAGGGATGGTTTTTCACCTATTACTAAATTAAACTTGCTTCATTGGAAAGGCAGCAAGATGCATCCTCATTTCAATTTCTACTGAAATAATACAGGTTGACACCAGGAAACATTAACGCCACTGCATCCTTGCTGCTTTCTCATGTGGAAGTTGTTTAATGTGAAAACAAGGTGATATCTAATTAGCACACAGGTAAGGAATTAAGAAAATCTTTATTTAAGGATGAAGATGTTTCTCACAAAATCGTTGCCCCAATGCATCATTGAAATTCAAGCTGGAAAGATGATTTTAATATATCACTTGTACATTTTGTATTGCTCTTCTGGTGACAATGTAGTTTGTTTTTGTCAATTACCCTTTTAATAATAGGGTAAAGAAAATTAAGTGGATTTTTTAAAGAAAACTATACTGTCAATATACTATTCAAACAAATTAAAATGGTAAAAGTTATTGTACTTCAAGTAAAAATAAAAGAGCAAAAATATCAATCCCAGTTTTGATTACTTAAATTAACAAAAAAAATGCATATAGCAAAGGATAGTTTCAATCTGCCTACCTCTGGGTTATGGGCCCAGCATGCTTCCATTGCAGTACTCTGCTGCACATGTAAGTGCAAGAGATCCTGAAGCACTCACTCATCATGGGAAAGTACCAATGTGTTTCTTCGTTGGCTGATGGAAGAAACATTTTACAAAAACTCTCCAGATTATTGACTTTTTAAAGTTTTTCTAGGAAACGTTCTAGATGTATGCTTATTAGCCTTTGTCAGAATGCATTTTTAGCGAAGTGTCTCTGTGGCGCAATCGGTTAGTGTATCCGGCTACTAACCAAAAGGTTGGTGGTTCAATCCCACTCAGGGACGTAATTGACCTTGTTATCAGATTTTGGTGATCTTTAAGTAGACATGTCAAAATTTCAAACCCCCTGTTATGGTGTAGGGTACCTGGCCTTTTCTGATGTAATCAGAGTTAGATTTGATTCAGTGATTTAATAAAAACAGCTAGGAAGCACAATTTAGCAGTGGGTTGCAGAGAAAAAGAAATATGCTGGCAAAAAAAATCCAATTGAGTGATTAAACAGCTCTTCATTTTCTGGCTTTATTTTTATGCTAACAAATTTGTTCTCTGAAAAGTGTCCACAAAGCCAAGTCTCTGATTAACACCTTTGTAGGGATGGTTTTTCACCTATTACTAAATTAAACTTGCTTCATTGGAAAGGCAGCAAGATGCATCCTCATTTCAATGTCTACTGAAATAATACAGGTTGACACCAGGAAACATTAACGCCACTGCATCCTTGCTGCTTTCTCATGTAGAAGTCTGTTTAATGTGAAAACAAGGTGATATCTAATTAGCACACAGGTAAGGAATTAAGAAAATCTTTATTTAAGGGTGAAGATGTTTCTCACAAAATCGTTGCCCCAATGCATCATTGAAATTCAAGCTGGAAAGATGATTTTAATATATCACTTGTACATTTTGTATTGCTCTTCTGGTGACAATGTAGTTTGTTTTTGTCAATTACCCTTTTAATAATAGGGTAAAGAAAATTAAGTGGATTTTTTAAAGAAAACTATACTGTCAATATACTATTAAAACAAATTAAAATGGTAAAAGTTATTGTACTTTAAGTAAAAATAAAAGAGCAAAAATATCAATCCCAGTTTTGATTACTTAAATTAACAAAAAAAATGCATATAGCAAAGGATAGTTTCAATCTGCCTACCTCTGGGTTATGGGCCCTGTATGCTTCCATTGCAGTACTCTGCTGCACATGTAAGTGCAAGAGATCCTGAAGCACTCACTCATCATGGGAAAGTACCAATGTGTTTCTTCATTGGTTGATGGAAGAAACATCTTACAAAAACTCTCCAGATTATTGACTTTTTAAAGTTTTTCTAGGAAACGTTCTAGATGTATGCTTATTAGACTTTGTCAGTATGTACTTTTTGCAAAGTGTCTCTGTGGCGCAATCGGTTAGTGTGTCCGGCTACTAACCAAAAGGTTGGTGGTTCAATCCCAACCAGGGACGTAATTGACATTGTTATCAGATTTTGGTGATCTTTAAGTAGACAAGTCAAAATTTCAAACCCCCTGTTATGGTGTAGGGTACCTGGCCTTCTCTGATGTAATCAGAGTTAGATTTGATTCAGTGATTTTATAAAAACAGCTAGGAAGCACAATTTAGCAGTGGGTTGCAGAGAAAAAGAAATATGCTGGCAAAAAAAATCCAATTGAGTGATTAAACAGCTCTTCATTTTCTGGCTTTATTTTTATGCTAACAAATTTGTTCTTTGAAAAGTGTCCACAAAGCCAAGTCTCTGATTAACACCTTTGTAGGGATGGTTTTTCACCTATTACTAAATTAAACTTGCTTCATTGGAAAGGCAGCAAGATGCATCCTCATTTCAATGTCTACTGAAATAATACAGGTTGACACTAGGAAACATTAACGCCACTGCATCCTTGCTGCTTTCTCATGTAGAAGTCTGTTTAATGTGAAAACAAGGTGATATCTAATTAGCACACAGGTTAGGAATTAAGAAAATCTTTATTTAAGGGTGAAGATGTTTCTCACAAAATTGTTGCCCCAATGCATCATTGAAATTCAAGCTGGAAAGATGATTTTAATATATCACTTGTACATTTTGTATTGCTCTTCTGGTGACAATGTAGTTTGTTTTTGTCAATTACCCTTTTAATAATAGGGTAAAGAAAATTAAGTGGATTTTTTAAAGAAAACTATACTGTCAATATACTATTAAAACAAATTAAAATGGTAAAAGTTATTGTACTTTAAGTAAAAATAAAAGAGCAAAAATATCAATCCCAGTTTTGATTACTTAAATTAACAAAAAAAATGCATATAGCAAAGGATAGTTTCAATCTGCCTACCTCTGGGTTATGGGCCCAGCATGCTTCCATTGCAGTACTCTGCTGCACATGTAAGTGCAAGAGATCCTGAAGCACTCACTCATCATGGGAAAGTACCAATGTGTTTCTTCGTTGGTTGATGGAAGAAACATCTTACAAAAACTCTCCAGATTATTGACTTTTTAAAGTTTTTCTAGGAAACGTTCTAGATGTATGCTTATTAGCCTTTGTCAGTATGTACTTTTTGCAAAGTGTCTCTGTGGCGCAATCGGTTAGTGTGTCTGGCTACTAACCAAAAGGTTGATGGTTCAATCCCACCCAGGGATGTAATTGACCTTGTTATCAGATTTTGGTGATCTTTAAGTAGACAAGTCAAAATTTCCAACCCCCTGTTATGGTGTAGGGTACCTGGCCTTCTCTGATGTAATCAGAGTTAGATTTGAATCATTGATTTTATAAAAACAGCTAGGAAGCACAATTTAGCAGTGGGTTGCAGAGAAAAAGAAATATGCTGGCAAAAAAAATCCAATTGAGTGATGAAACAGCTCTTCATTTTCTGGCTTTATTTTTATGCTAACAAATTTGTTCTCTGAAAAGTGTCCACAAAGCCAAGTCTCTGATTAACACCTTTGTAGGGATGGTTTTTCACCTATTACTAAATTAAACTTGCTTCATTGGAAAGGCAGCAAGATGCATCCTCATTTCAATGTCTACTGAAATAATACAGGTTGACACCAGGAAACATTAACGCCACTGCATCCTTGCTGCTTTCTCATGTAGAAGTCTGTTTAATGTGAAAACAAGGTGATATCTAATTAGCACACAGGTAAGGAATTAAGAAAATCTTTATTTAAGGGTGAAGATGTTTCTCACAAAATCGTTGCCCCAATGCATCATTGAAATTCAAGCTGGAAAGATGATTTTAATATATCACTTGTACATTTTGTATTGCTCTTCTGGTGACAATGTAGTTTGTTTTTGTCAATTACCCTTTTAATAATAGGGTAAAGAAAATTAAGTGGATTTTTTTAAGGAAAACTATACTGTCAGTATACTATTAAAACAAATTAAAATGGTAAAAGTTATTGTACTTTAAGTAAAAATAAAAGAGCAAAAATATCAATCCCAGTTTTGATTACTTAAATTAACAAAAAAAAATGCATATAGCAAAGGATAGTTTCAATCTGCCTACCTCTGGGTTATGGGCCCAGCATGCTTCCATTGCAGTACTCTGCTGCACATGTAAGTGCAAGAGATCCTGAAGCACTCACTCATCATGGGAAAGTACCAATGTGTTTCTTCGTTGGTTGATGGAAGAAACATCTTACAAAAACTCTCCAGATTATTGACTTTTTAAAGTTTTTCTAGGAAACGTTCCAGATGTATGCTTATTAGCCTTTGTCAGTATGTACTTTTTACAAAGTGTCTCTGTGGCGCAATCGGTTAGTGTGTCTGGCTACTAACCGAAAAGTTGGTGGATCAATCCCACCCAGGGACGTAATTGACCTTGTTATCAG
Source organism: Pseudophryne corroboree (assembly GCF_028390025.1). Lineage (NCBI taxonomy): Eukaryota > Metazoa > Chordata > Amphibia > Anura > Myobatrachidae > Pseudophryne > Pseudophryne corroboree. Next base: position 94,433 of record NW_026967799.1, on the reverse strand, counting down.
ATTTTGGTGATCTTTAAGTAGACAAGTCAAAATTTCAAACCCCCCGTTATGGTGTAGGGTACCTGGCCTTCTCTGATGTAATCAGAGTTAGATTTGATTCAGTGATTTTATAAAAACAGATAGGAAGCACAATTTAGCAGTGGGTTGCAGAGAAAAAGAAATATGCTGGCAAAAAAAATCCAATTGAGTGATTAAACAGCTCTTCATTTTCTGGCTTTATTCTTATGCTAACAAATTTGTTCTCTGAAAAGTGTCCACAAAGCCAAGTCTCTGATTAACACCTTTGTAGGGATGGTTTTTCACCTATTACTAAATTAAACTTGCTTCATTGGAAAGGCAGCAAGATGCATCCTCATTTCAATTTCTACTGAAATAATACAGGTTGACACCAGGAAACATTAACGCCACTGCATCCTTGCTGCTTTCTCATGTGGAAGTCTGTTTAATGTGAAAACAAGGTGATATCTAATTAGCACACAGGTAAGGAATTAAGAAAATCTTTATTTAAGGGTGAAGATGTTTCTCACAAAATCGTTGCCCCAATGCATCATTGAAATTCAAGCTGGAAAGATGATTTTAATATATCACTTGTACATTTTGTATTGCTCTTCTGGTGACAATGTAGTTTGTTTTTGTCAATTACCCTTTTAATAATAGGGTAAAGAAAATTAAGTGGATTTTTTAAAGAAAACTATACTGTCAATATACTATTCAAACAAATTAAAATGGTAAAAGTTATTGTACTTTAAGTAAAAATAAAAGAGCAAAAATATCAATCCCAGTTTTGATTACTTAAATTAACAAAAAAAATGCATATAGCAAAGGATAGTTTCAATCTGCCTACCTCTGGGTTATGGGCCCTGTATGCTTCCATTCCAGTACTCTGCTGCACATGTAAGTGCAAGAGATCCTGAAGCACTCACTCATCATGGGAAAGTACCAATGTGTTTCTTCATTGGTTGATGGAAGAAACATCTTACAAAAACTCTCCAGATTATTAATCGTTGCCCCAATGCATCATTGAAATTCAAGCTGGAAAGATGATTTTAATATATCACTTGTACATTTTGTATTGCTCTTCTGGTGACAATGTAGTTTGTTTTTGTCAATTACAATTTTAATAATAGGGTAAAGAAAATTAAGTGGATTTTTAAAAGAAAACAATACTTTCAATATACTATTAAAACAAATTAAAATGGTAAAAATTATTGTACTTTAATGAAAAATAAAAGAGCAAAAATATCAATCCCAGTTTTGGATTACTTTAATTAACAAAAAAAAATGCATATAGCAGAGGATAGTTTTAATCTGCCTACCTCTGGGTTATGGGCCCAGCATGCTTCCATTGCAGTACTTTGCTGCACATGTAAGTGCAAGAGATCCTGAAGCACTCAGTCATCAATGGAAAGTACCAATGTGTTTCTTCGTTGGTTGATGGAAGAAACATCTTACAAAAACTCTCCAGATTATTGACTTTTTAAAGTTTTTCTAGGAAACGTTCTGGATGTATGCTTATTAGCCTTTGTCAGTATGTACTTTTTGCAAAGTGTCTCTGTGGCGCAATCGGTTAGTGTGTCCGGCTACTAATCAAAAGGTTGGTGGTTCAATCCCACCCAGGGACGTAATTGACCTTGTTATCAGATTTTGGTGATCTTTAAGTAGACAAGTCAAAATTTCAAACCCCCCGTTATGGTGTAGGGTACCTGGCCTTCTCTGATGTAATCAGAGTTAGATTTGATTCATTGATTTTATAAAAACAGCTAGGAAGCACAATTTAGCAGTGGGTTGCAGAGATAAAGAAATATGCTGGCAAAAAAAATCCAATTGAGTGATTAAACAGCTCTTCATTTTCTGGCTTTATTTTTATGCTAACAAATTTGTTCTCTGAAAAGTGTCCACAAAGCCAAGTCTCTGATTAACACCTTTGTAGGGATGGTTTTTCACCTATTACTAAATTAAACTTGCTTCATTGGAAAGGCAGCAAGATGCATCCTCATTTCAATGTCTACTGAAATAATACAGGTTGACACCAGGAAACATTAACGCCACTGCATCCTTGCTGCTTTCTCATGTAGAAGTCTGTTTAATGTGAAAACAAGGTGATATCTAATTAGCACACAGGTAAGGAATTAAGAAAATCTTTATTTAAGGGTGAAGATGTTTCTCACAAAATCGTTGCCCCAATGCATCATTGAAATTCAAGCTGGAAAGATGATTTTAATATATCACTTGTACATTTTGTATTGCTCTTCTGGTGACAATGTAGTTTGTTTTTGTCAATTACCCTTTTAATAATAGGGTAAAGAAAATTAAGTGGATTTTTTAAAGAAAACTATACTGTCAATATACTATTAAAACAAATTAAAATGGTAAAAGTTATTGTACTTTAAGTAAAAATAAAAAAGCAAAAATATCAATCCCAGTTTTGATTACTAAAATTAACAAAAAAAAATGCATATAGCAGAGGATAGTTTCAATCTGCCTACCTCTGGGTTATGTGCCCAGCATGCTTCCATTGCTGTACTCTGCTGCACATGTAAGTGCAATAGATCCTAAAGCACTCACTCATCATGGGAAAGTACCAATGTGTTTCTTCGTTGGTTGATGGAAGAAACATCTTACAAAAACTCTCCAGATTATTGACTTTTTAAAGTTTTTCTAGGAAAAGTTTTAGATGAATGCTTATTAGCCTTTGTCAGTATGTACTTTTGCAAAATGTCTCTGTGGCGCAATCAGTTAGTGTGTATGGCTATTAACCAAAAGGTTGGTGGTTCAATCCCACCCAGGGACGTAATTGACCTTGTTATCAGATTTTGGTGATCTTTAAGTAGACAAGTCAAAATTTCAAACCCCCTCTTATGGTGTAGGGTACCTGGCCTTCTCTGATGTAATCAGAGTTAGATTTGATTCAGTGATTTTATAAAAACAGCTAGGAAGCACAATTTAGCAGTGGGTTGCAGAGAAAAAGAAATATGCTGGCAAAAAAATCCAATTGAGTGATTAAACAGCTCTTCATTTTCTGGCTTTATTTTTATGCTAACAAATTTGTTCTCTGAAAAGTGTCCACAAAGCCAAGTCTCTGATTAACACCTTTGTAAGGATGGTTTTTCACCTATTACTAAATTAAACTTGCTTCATTGGAAAGGCAGCAAGATGCATCCTCATTTCAATGTCTACTGAAATAATACAGGTTGACACCAGGAAACATTAACGCCACTGCATCCTTGCTGCTTTCTCATGTGGAAGTCTGTTTAATGTGAAAACAAGGTGATATCTAATTAGCACACAGGTAAGGAATTAAGAAAATCTTTATTTAAGGGTGAAAATGTTTCTCACAAAATCGTTGCCCCAATGCATCATTGAAATTCAAGCTGGAAAGATGATTTTAATATATCACTTGTACATTTTGTATTGCTCTTCTGGTGACAATGTAGTTTGTTTTTGTCAATTACCCTTTTAATAATAGGGTAAAGAAAATTAAGTGGATTTTTTAAAGAAAACTATACTGTCAATATACTATTAAAACAAATTATAATGGTAAAAGTTATTGTACTTTAAGTAAAAATAAAAGAACAAAAATATCAATCCCAGTTTTGATTACTTAAATTAACAAAAAAAAAATGTATATAGCAAAGGATAGTTTCAATCTGCCTACCTCTGGGTTATGGGCCCAGCATGCTTCCATTGCAGTACTTTGCTGCACATGTAAGTGCAAGAGATCCTGAAGCACTCAGTCATCATGGGAAAGTACCAATGTGTTTCTTCGTTGGTTGATGGAAGAAACATCTTACAAAAACTCTCCAGATTATTGACTTTTTAAAGTTTTTCTAGGAAACGTTCTAGATGTATGCTTATTAGCCTTTGTCAGTATGTACTTTTTGCAAAGTGTCTCTGTGGCGCAATCGGTTAGTGAGTCCGGCTACTAACCAAAAGGTTGGTGGTTCAATCCCACCCAGGGACGTAATTGACCTTGTTATCAGATTTTGGTGATCTTTAAGTAGACAAGTCAAAATTTCAAACCCCCTCTTATGGTGTAGGGTACCTGGCCTTCTCTGATGTAATCAGAGTTAGATTTGATTCATTGATTTTATAAAAACAGCTAGGAAGCACAATTTAGCAGTCGGTTGCAGAGAAAAAGAAATATGCTGGCAAAAAAAAATCAAATTGAGTGATTAAACAGCTCTTCATTTTCTGGCTTTATTTTTATGCTAACAAATTTGTTCTCTGAAAAGTGTCCACAAAGCCAAGTCTCTGATTAACACCTTTGTAGGGATGGTTTTTCACCTATTGCTAAATTAAACTTGCTTCATTGGAAAGGCAGCAAGATGCATCCTCATTTCAATGTCTACTGAAATAATACAGGTTGACACCAGGAAACATTAACGCCACAGCATCCTTGCTGCTTTCTCATGTAGAAGTCTGTTTAATGTGAAAACAAGGTGATATCTAATTAGCACACAGGTAAGGAATTAAGAAAATCTTTATTTAAGGGTGAAGATGTTTCTCACAAAATCGTTGCCCCAATGCATCATTGAAATTCAAGCTGGAAAGATGATTTTAATATATCACTTGTACATTTTGTATTGCTCTTCTGGTGACAATGTAGTTTGTTTTTGTCAATTACCCTTTTAATAATAGGGTAAAGAAAATTAAGTGGATTTTTTAAAGAAAACTATACTGTCAATTTACTATTAAAACAAATTAAAATGGTAAAAGTTATTGTACTTTAAGTAAAAATAAAAGAGCAAAAATATCAATCCCAGTTTTGATTACTTAAATTAACAAAAAAAAATGCATATAGCAAAGGATAGTTTCAATCTGCCTACCTCTGGGTTATGGGCCCAGCATGCTTCCATTGCAGTACTCTGCTGCACATGTAAGTGCAAGAGATCCTGAAGCACTCAGTCATCATGGGAAAGTACCAATGTGTTTCTTCTTTGGTTGATGGAAGAAACATCTTACAAAAACTCTCCAGATTATTGACTTTTTAAAGTTTTTCTAGGAAACGTTCTAGATGTATGCTTATTAGCCTTTGTCAGTATGTACTTTTTGTGAAGTATCTCTGTGGCGCAATCGGTTAGTGTATCCGGCTACTAGCTAAAAGGTTGGTGGTTCAATCCCACCCAGGGACGTAATTGACCTTGTTATCAGATTTTGGTGATCTTTAAGTAGACAAGTCAAAATTTCAAACCCCTTGTTATGGTGTAGGGTACCTGGCCTTTTCTGATGTAATCAGAGTTAGATTTGATTCAGTGATTTAATAAAAACAGCTAGGAAGCACAATTTAGCAGTGGGTTGCAGAGAAAAAGAAATATGCTGGCAAAAAAAATCCAATTGAGTGATTAAACAGCTCTTCATTTTCTGGCTTTATTTTTATGCTAACAAATTTGTTCTCTGAAAAGTGTCCACAAAGCCAAGTCTCTGATTAACACCTTTGTAGGGATGGTTTTTCACCTATTACTAAATTAAACTTGCTTCATTGGAAAGGCAGCAAGATGCATCCTCATTTCAATGTCTACTGAAATAATACAGGTTGACACCAGGAAACATTAATGCCACTGTATCCTTGCTGCTTTCTCATGTGGAAGTCTGTTTAATGTGAAAACAAGGTGATATCTAATTAGCACACAGGTAAGGAATTAAGAAAATCTTTATTTAAGGGTGAAGATGTTTCTCACAAAATTGTTGCCCCAATGCATCATTGAAATTCAAGCTGGAAAGATGATTTTAATATATCACTTGTATATTTTGTATTGCTCTTCTGGTGACAATGTAGTTTGTTTTTGTCAATTACCATTTTAATAATAGGGTAAAGAAAATTAAGTGGATTTTTAAAAGAAAACAATACTGTCAATATACTATTAAAACAAATTAAAATGGTAAAAGTTATTGTACTTTAAGTAAAAATAAAAGAGCCAAAATATCAATCCCAGTTTTGGATTACTTTAATTAACAAAAAAAAAATGCATATAGCAGAGGATAGTTTCAATCTGCCTACCGCTGGGTTATGGGCCCAGCATGCTTCCATTGCTGTACTCTGCTGCACATGTAAGTGCAAGAGATCCTGAAGCACTCACTCATCATGGGAAAGTACCAATGTGTTTCTTCGTTGGTTGATGGAAGAAACATCTTACAAAAACTCTCCAGATTATTGACTTTTTAAAGTTTTTCTAGGAAACGTTTTAGATGAATGCTTATTAGCCTTTGTCAGTATGGACTTTTGCAAAGTGTCTCTGTGGCGCAATCAGTTAGTGTGCACGGCTATTAACCAAAAGGTTGGTGGTTCAATCCCACCCAGGGACGTAATTGACCTTGTTATCAGATTTTGGTGATCTTTAAGTAGACAAGTCAAAATTTCAAATCCCCCTGTTCTGGTGTAGGGTACCTGGCCTTCTCTGATGTAATCAGAGTTAGATTTGATTCAGTGATTTTATAAAATCAGTTAGGAAGCACAATTTAGCAGTGGGTTGCAGAGAAAAAGAAATATGCTGGCAAAAAAAATCCAATTGAGTGATTAAACAGCTCTTAATTTTCTGGCTTTATTTTTATGCTAACAAATTTGTTCTCTGAAAAGTGTCCACAAAGCCAAGTCTCTGATTAACACCTTTGTAAGGATGGTTTTTAACCTATTACTAAATTAAACTTGCTTCATTGGAAAGGCAGCAAGATGCATCCTCATTTCAATGTCTACTGAAATAATACAGGTTGACACCAGGAAACATTAACGCCACTGCATCCTTGCTGCTTTCTCATGTGGAAGTCTGTTTAATGTGAAAACAAGGTGATATCTAATTAACACACAGGTAAGGAATTAAGAAAATCTTTATTTAAGGGTGAAAATGTTTCTCACAAAATCGTTGCCCCAATGCATCATTGAAATTCAAGCTGGAAATATGATTTTAATATATCACTTGTACATTTTGTATTGCTCTTCTGGTGACAATCTAGTTTGTTTTTGTCAATTACCATTTTAATAATAGGGTAAAGAAAATTAAGTGGATTTTTGAAAGAAAACAATACTGTCAATATACTATTAAAACAAATTAAAATGGTAAAAGTTATTGTACTGTAAGTAAAAATAAAAGAGCCAACATATCAATCCCAGTTTTGGAATACTTTAATTAACAAAAACAAATGCATATAGCAGAGGATAGTTTCAATCTGCCTACCTCTGGGTTATGTGCTCAGCATGCTTCCATTGCTGTACTCTGTTGCACATGTAAGTGCAATAGATCCTGAAGCACTCACTCATCATGGGAAAGTACCAATGTGTTTCTTCGTTGGTTGATGGAAGAAACATCTTACAAAAACTCTCCAGATTATTGACTTTTTAAAGTTTTTCTAGGAAACGTTTTAGATGAATGCTTATTAGCCTTTGTCAGTATGCACTTTTGCAAAGTGTCTCTGTGGCGCAATCAGTTAGTGTGTATGGCTATTAACCAAAAGGTTGGTGGTTCAATCCCACCCAGGGACGTAATTGACCTTGTTATCAGATTTTGGTGATCTTTAAGTAGACAAGTCAAAATTTCAAACCCCCTCTTATGGTGTAGGGTACCTGGCCTTCTCTGATGTAATCAGAGTTAGATTTGATTCAGTGATTTTATAAAAAACAGCTAGGAAGCACAATTTAGCAGTGGGTTGCAGAGAAAAAGAAATATGCTGGCAAAAAAATCCAATTGAGCGATTAAACAGCTCTTCATTTTCTGGCTTTATTTTTATGCTAACAAATTTGTTCTCTGAAAAGTGTCCACAAAGCCAAGTCTCTGATTAACTCCTTTGTAAGGATGGTTTTTCACCTATTACTAAATTAAACTTGCTTCATTGGAAAGGCAGCAAGATGCATCCTCATTTCAATGTCTACTGAAATAATACAGGTTGACACCAGGAAACATTAACGCCACTGCATCCTTGCTGCTTTCTCATGTAAAAGTCTGTTTAATGTGAAAACAAGGTGATATCTAATTAGCACACAGGTAAGGAATTAAGAAAATCTTTATTTAAGGGTGAAGATGTTTCTCACAAAATCGTTGCCCCAATGCATCATTGAAATTCAAGCTGGAAAGATGATTTTAATATATCACTTGTACATTTTGTATTGCTCTTCTGGTGACAATGTAGTTTGTTTTTGTCAATTACCATTTTAATAATAGGGTAAAGAAAATTAAGTGGATTTTTAAAAGAAAACAATACTGTCAATATACTATTAAAACAAATTAAAATGGTAAAAGTTATTGTACTTTAAGTAAAAATAAAAGAGCCAAAATATCAATCCCAGTTTTGGATTACTTTAATTAACAAAAACAAATGCATATAGCAGAGGATAGTTTCAATCTGCCTACCGCTGGGTTATGGGCCCAGCATGCTTCCATTGCTGTACTCTGCTGCACATGTAAGTGCAAGAGATCCTGAAGCACTCACTCATCATGGGAAAGTACCAATGTGTTTCTTCGTTGGTTGATGGAAGAAACATCTTACAAAAACTCTCCAGATTATTGACTTTTTAAAGTTTTTCTAGGAAACGTTTTAGATGAATGCTTATTAGCCTTTGTCAGTATGGACTTTTGCAAAGTGTCTCTGTGGCGCAATCAGTTAGTGTGCACGGCTATTAACCAAAAGGTTGGTGGTTCAATCCCACCCAGGGACGTAATTGACCTTGTTATCAGATTTTGGTGATCTTTAAGTAGACAAGTCAAAATTTCAAATCCCCCTGTTCTGGTGTAGGGTACCTGGCCTTCTCTGATGTAATCAGAGTTAGATTTGATTCAGTGATTTTATAAAAACAGCTAGGAAGCACAATTTAGCAGTGGGTTGCAGAGAAAAAGAAATATGCTGGCAAAAAAAATCCAATTGAGTGATTAAACAGCTCTTAATTTTCTGGCTTTATTTTTATGCTAACAAATTTGTTCTCTGAAAAGTGTCCACAAAGCCAAGTATCTGATTAACACCTTTGTAAGGATGGTTTTTAACCTATTACTAAATTAAACTTGCTTCATTGGAAAGGCAGCAAGATGCATCCTCATTTCAATGTCTACTGAAATAATACAGGTTGACACCAGGAAACATTAACGCCACTGCATCCTTGCTGCTTTCTCATGTGGAAGTCTGTTTAATGTGAAAACAAGGTGATATCTAATTAGCACACAGGTAAGGAATTAAGAAAATCTTTATTTAAGGGTGAAAATGTTTCTCACAAAATCGTTGCCCCAATGCATCATTGAAATTCAAGCTGGAAAGATGATTTTAATATATCACTTGTACATTTTGTATTGCTCTTCTGGTGACAATGTAGTTTGTTTTTGTCAATTACCCTTTTAATAATAGGGTAAAGAAAATTAAGTGGATTTTTTAAAGAAAACTATACTGTCAATATACTATTAAAACAAATTATAATGGTAAAAGTTATTGTACTTTAAGTAAAAATAAAAGAACAAAAATATCAATCCCAGTTTTGATTACTTAAATTAACAAAAAAAAATGTATATAGCAAAGGATAGTTTCAATCTGCCTACCTCTGGGTTATGGGCCCAGCATGCTTCCATTGCAGTACTTTGCTGCACATGTAAGTGCAAGAGATCCTGAAGCACTCAGTCATCATGGGAAAGTACCAATGTGTTTCTTCGTTGGTTGATGGAAGAAACATCTTACAAAAACTCTCCAGATTATTGACTTTTTAAAGTTTTTCTAGGAAACGTTCTAGATGTATGCTTATTAGCCTTTGTCAGTATGTACTTTTTGTGAAGTATCTCTGTGGCGCAATCGGTTAGTGTATCCGGCTACTAGCTAAAAGGTTGGTGGTTCAATCCCACCCAGGGACGTAATTGACCTTGTTATCAGATTTTGGTGATCTTTAAGTAGACAAGTCAAAATTTCAAACCCCTTGTTATGGTGTAGGGTACCTGGCCTTTTCTGATGTAATCAGAGTTAGATTTGATTCAGTGATTTAATAAAAACAGCTAGGAAGCACAATTTAGCAGTGGGTTGCAGAGAAAAAGAAATATGCTGGCAAAAAAAATCCAATTGAGTGATTAAACAGCTCTTCATTTTCTGGCTTTATTTTTATGCTAACAAATTTGTTCTCTGAAAAGTGTCCACAAAGCCAAGTCTCTGATTAACACCTTTGTAGGGATGGTTTTTCACCTATTACTAAATTAAACTTGCTCCATTGGAAAGGCAGCAAGATGCATCCTCATTTCAATGTCTACTGAAATAATACAGGTTGACACCAGGAAACATTAATGCCACTGTATCCTTGCTGCTTTCTCATGTGGAAGTCTGTTTAATGTGAAAACAAGGTGATATCTAATTAGCACACAGGTAAGGAATTAAGAAAATCTTTATTTAAGGGTGAAGATGTTTCTCACAAAATTGTTGCCCCAATGCATCATTGAAATTCAAGCTGGAAAGATGATTTTAATATATCACTTGTATATTTTGTATTGCTCTTCTGGTGACAATGTAGTTTGTTTTTGTCAATTACCATTTTAATAATAGGGTAAAGAAAATTAAGTGGATTTTTAAAAGAAAACAATACTGTCAATATACTATTAAAACAAATTAAAATGGTAAAAGTTATTGTACTTTAAGTAAAAATAAAAGAGCCAAAATATCAATCCCAGTTTTGGATTACTTTAATTAACAAAAAAAAAATGCATATAGCAGAGGATAGTTTCAATCTGCCTACCGCTGGGTTATGGGCCCAGCATGCTTCCATTGCTGTACTCTGCTGCACATGTAAGTGCAAGAGATCCTGAAGCACTCACTCATCATGGGAAAGTACCAATGTGTTTCTTCGTTGGTTGATGGAAGAAACATCTTACAAAAACTCTCCAGATTATTGACTTTTTAAAGTTTTTCTAGGAAACGTTTTAGATGAATGCTTATTAGCCTTTGTCAGTATGGACTTTTGCAAAGTGTCTCTGTGGCGCCATCAGTTAGTGTGCATGGCTATTAACCAAAAGGTTGGTGGTTCAATCCCACCCAGGGACGTAATTGACCTTGTTATCAGATTTTGGTGATCTTTAAGTAGACAAGTCAAAATTTCAAATGCCCCTGTTCTGGTGTAGGGTACCTGGCCTTCTCTGATGTAATCAGAGTTAGATTTGATTCAGTGATTTTATAAAATCAGTTAGGAAGCACAATTTAGCAGTGGGTTGCAGAGAAAAAGAAATATGCTGGCAAAAAAAATCCAATTGAGTGATTAAACAGCTCTTAATTTTCTGGCTTTATTTTTATGCTAACAAATTTGTTCTCTGAAAAGTGTCCACAAAGCCAAGTCTCTGATTAACACCTTTGTAAGGATGGTTTTTAACCTATTACTAAATTAAACTTGCTTCATTGGAAAGGCAGCAAGATGCATCCTCATTTCAATGTCTACTGAAATAATACAGGTTGACACCAGGAAACATTAACGCCACTGCATCCTTGCTGCTTTCTCATGTGGAAGTCTGTTTAATGTGAAAACAAGGTGATATCTAATTAGCACACAGGTAAGGAATTAAGAAAATCTTTATTTAAGGGTGAAAATGTTTCTCACAAAATCGTTGCCCCAATGCATCATTGAAATTCAAGCTGGAAATATGATTTTAATATATCACTTGTACATTTTGTATTGCTCTTCTGGTGACAATGTAGTTTGTTTTTGTCAATTACCATTTTAATAATAGGGTAAAGAAAATTAAGTGGATTTTTGAAAGAAAACAATACTGTCAATATACTATTAAAACAAATTAAAATGGTAAAAGTTATTGTACTGTAAGTAAAAATAAAAGAGCCAACATATCAATCCCAGTTTTGGAATACTTTAATTAACAAAAACAAATGCATATAGCAGAGGATAGTTTCAATCTGCCTACCTCTGGGTTATGTGCTCAGCATGCTTCCATTGCTGTACTCTGCTGCACATGTAAGTGCAATAGATCCTGAAGCACTCACTCATCATGGGAAAGTACCAATGTGTTTCTTCGTTGGTTGATGGAAGAAACATCTTACAAAAACTCTCCAGATTATTGACTTTTTAAAGTTTTTCTAGGAAACGTTTTAGATGAATGCTTATTAGCCTTTGTCAGTATGTACTTTTGCAAAGTGTCTCTGTGGCGCAATCAGTTAGTGTGTATGGCTATTAACCAAAAGGTTGGTGGTTCAATCCCACCCAGGGACGTAATTGACCTTGTTATCAGATTTTGGTGATCTTTAAGTAGACAAGTCAAAATTTCAAACCCCCTCTTATGGTGTAGGGTACCTGGCCTTCTCTGATGTAATCAGAGTTAGATTTGATTCAGTGATTTTATAAAAACAGCTAGGAAGCACAATTTAGCAGTGGGTTGCAGAGAAAAAGAAATATGCTGGCAAAAAAATCCAATTGAGCGATTAAACAGCTCTTCATTTTCTGGCTTTATTTTTATGCTAACAAATTTGTTCTCTGAAAAGTGTCCACAAAGCCAAGTCTCTGATTAACACCTTTGTAAGGATGGTTTTTCACCTATTACTAAATTAAACTTGCTTCATTGGAAAGGCAGCAAGATGCATCCTCATTTCAATGTCTACTGAAATAATACAGGTTGACACCAGGAAACATTAACGCCACTGCATCCTTGCTGCTTTCTCATGTAAAAGTCTGTTTAATGTGAAAACAAGGTGATATCTAATTAGCACACAGGTAAGGAATTAAGAAAATCTTTATTTAAGGGTGAAGATGTTTCTCACAAAATCGTTGCCCCAATGCATCATTGAAATTCAAGCTGGAAAGATGATTTTAATATATCACTTGTACATTTTGTATTGCTCTTCTGGTGACAATGTAGTTTGTTTTTGTCAATTACCATTTTAATAATAGGGTAAAGAAAATTAAGTGGATTTTTAAAAGAAAACAATACTGTCAATATACTATTAAAACAAATTAAAATGGTAAAAGTTATTGTACTTTAAGTAAAAATAAAAGAGCCAAAATATCAATCCCAGTTTTGGATTACTTTAATTAACAAAAAAAAATGCATATAGCAGAGGATAGTTTCAATCTGCCTACCGCTGGGTTATGGGCCCAGCATGCTTCCATTGCTGTACTCTGCTGCACATGTAAGTGCAAGAGATCCTGAAGCACTCACTCATCATGGGAAAGTACCAATGTGTTTCTTCGTTGGTTGATGGAAGAAACATCTTACAAAAACTCTCCAGATTATTGACTTTTTAAAGATTTTCTAGGAAACGTTTTAGATGAATGCTTATTAGCCTTTGTCAGTATGGACTTTTGCAAAGTGTCTCTGTGGCGCAATCAGTTAGTGTGCACGGCTATTAACCAAAAGGTTGGTGGTTCAATCCCACCCAGGGACGTAATTGACCTTGTTGTCAGATTTTGGTGATCTTTAAGTAGACAAGTCAAAATTTCAAATCCCCCTGTTCTGGTGTAGGGTACCTGGCCTTCTCTGATGTAATTAGAGTTAGATTTGATTCAGTGATTTTATAAAAACAGCTAGGAAGCACAATTTAGCAGTGGGTTACAGAGAAAAAGAAATATGCTGGCAAAAAAAATCCAATTGAGTGATTAAACAGCTCTTAATTTTCTGGCTTTATTTTTATGCTAACAAATTTGTTCTCTGAAAAGTGTCCACAAAGCCAAGTATCTGATTAACACCTTTGTAAGGATGGTTTTTAACCTATTACTAAATTAAACTTGCTTCATTGGAAAGGCAGCAAGATGCATCCTCATTTCAATGTCTACTGAAATAATACTGGTTGACACCAGGAAACATTAACGCCACTGCATCCTTGCTGCTTTCTCATGTGGAAGTCTGTTTAATGTGAAAACAAGGTGATATCTAATTAGCACACAGGTAAGGAATTAAGAAAATCTTTATTTAAGGGTGAAAATGTTTCTCACAAAATCGTTGCCCCAATGCATCATTGAAATTCAAGCTGGAAATATGATTTTAATATATCACTTGTACATTTTGTATTGCTCTTCTGGTGACAATGTAGTTTGTTTTTGTCAATTACCATTTTAATAATAGGGTAAAGAAAATTAAGTGGATTTTTGAAAGAAAACAATACTGTCAATATACTATTAAAACAAATTAAAATGGTAAAAGTTATTGTACTGTAAGTAAAAATAAAAGAGCCAACATATCAATCCCAGTTTTGGAATACTTTAATTAACAAAAACAAATGCATATAGCAGAGGATAGTTTCAATCTGCCTACCTCTGGGTTATGTGCTCAGCATGCTTCCATTGCTGTACTCTGCTGCACATGTAAGTGCAATAGATCCTGAAGCACTCACTCATCATGGGAAAGTACCAATGTGTTTCTTCGTTGGTTGATGGAAGAAACATCTTACAAAAACTCTCCAGATTATTGACTTTTTAAAGTTTTTCTAGGAAACGTTTTAGATGAATGCTTATTAGCCTTTGTCAGTATGCACTTTTGCAAAGTGTCTCTGTGGCGCAATCAGTTAGTGTGTATGGCTATTAACCAAAAGGTTGGTGGTTCAATCCCACCCAAGGACGTAATTGACCTTGTTATCAGATTTTGGTGATCTTTAAGTAGACAAGTCAAAATTTCAAACCCCCTCTTATGGTGTAGGGTACCTGGCCTTCTCTGATGTAATCAGAGTTAGATTTGATTCAGTGATTTTATAACAACAGCTAGGAAGCACAATTTAGCAGTGGGTTGCAGAGAAAAAGAAATATGCTGGCAAAAAAATCCAATTGAGTGATTAAACAGCTCTTCATTTTCTGGCTTTATTTTTATGCTAACAAATTTGTTCTCTGAAAAGTGTCCACAAAGCCAAGTCTCTGATTAACACCTTTGTAAGGATGGTTTTTCACCTATTACTAAATTAAACTTGCTTCATTGGAAAGGCAGCAAGATGCATCCTCATTTCAATGTCTACTGAAATAATACAGGTTGACACCAGGAAACATTAACGCCACTGCATCCTTGCTGCTTTCTCATGTAAAAGTCTATTTAATGTGAAAACAAGGTGATATCTAATTAGCACACAGGTAAGGAATTAAGAAAATCTTTATTTAAGGGTGAAAATGTTTCTCACAAAATCGTTGCCCCAATGCATCATTGAAATTCAAGCTGGAAAGATGATTTTAATATATCACTTGTACATTTTGTATTGCTCTTCTGCTGACAATGTAGTTTGTTTTTGTCAATTACCATTTTAATAATAGGGTAAAGAAAATTAAGTGGATTTTTAAAAGAAAACAATACTTTCAATATACTATTAAAACAAATTAAAATGGTAAAAGTTATTGTACTTTAATGAAAAATAAAAGAGCAAAAATATCAATCCCAGTTTTGGATTACTTTAATTAACAAAAAAAATGCATATAGCAGAGGATAGTTTTAATCTGCCTACCTCTGGGTTATGGGCCCAGCATGCTTCCATTGCAGTACTCTGCTGCACAAGTAAGTGCAAGAGATCCTGAAGCACTCACTCATCATGGGAAAGTACCAATGTGTTTCTTCGTTGGTGGATGGAAGAAACATCTTACAAAAACTCTCCAGATTATTGACTTTTTAAAGTTTTTCTAGGAAACATTTTAGATGAATGCTTATTAGTCTTTGTCAGTATGTACTTTTTGCAAAGTGTCTCTGTGGCACAATCGGTTAGTGTGTCCGGCTACTAACCAAAAGGTTGGTGGTTCAATCCCACCCAGGGACGTAATTGACCTTGTTATCAGATTTTGGTGATCTTTAAGTAGACAAGTCAAAATTTCAAATCCCCTCTTATGGTGTAGGGTACCTTGCCTTCTCTGATGTAATCAGAGTTAGATTTGATAAAGTGATTTTATAAAAACAGCTAGGAAGCACAATTTAGCAGTGGGTTGCAGAGAAAAAGAAATATGCTGGCAAAAAAATCCAATTGAGTGATTAAACAGCTCTTCATTTTCTGGCTTTATTTTTATGCTAACAAATTTGTTCTCTGAAAAGTGTCCACAAAGCCAAGTCTCTGATGAACACCTTTGTAAGGATGGTTTTTCACCTATTACTAAATTAAACTTGCTTCATTGGAAAGGCAGCAAGATGCATCCTCATTTCAATGTCTACTGAAATAATACAGGTTGACACCAGGAAACATTAACGCCAATGCATCCTTGCTGCTTTCTCATGTGGAAGTCTGTTTAATGTGAAAACAAGGTGATATCTAATTAGCACACAGGTAAGGAATTAAGAAAATCTTTATTTAAGGGTGAAGATGTTTCTCACAAAATCGTTGCCCCAATGCATCATTGAAATTCCAGCTGGAAAGATGATTTTAATATATCACTTGTACATTTTGTATTGCTCTTCTGGTGACAATGTAGTTTGTTTTTGTCAATTACCATTTTAATAATAGGGTAAAGAAAATTAAGTGGATTTTTGAAAGAAAACAATACTGTCAATATACTATTAAAAAAAATTAAAATGGTAAAAGTTATTGTACTTTAAGTAAAACATAAAATAGCTAACATATCAATCCCAGTTTTGGATTACTTTAATTAACAAAAAAAATGCATATAGCAGAGGATAGTTTCAATCTGCCTACCTCTGGGTAATGGGCCCAGCATGCTTCCATTGCAGTACTCTGCTGCACATGTAAGTGCAAGAGATCCTGAAGCACTCACTCATCATGGGAAAGTACCAATGTGTTTCTTCGTTGGTTGATTTAAGAAAATTCTTACAAAAACTCTCCAGATTATTGACTTTTTAAAGTTTTTCTATGAAACGTTCTAGATGAATGCTTATTAGCCTTTGTCAGTATGTACTTTTTGCAAATTGTCTCTGTGGCGCAATCGGTTAGTGTGTCTGGCTACTAACCAAAAGGTTGGTGGTTTAATCCCACCCAGGGACATAATTGACCTTGTGATCAGGTTTTGGTGATATTTAAGTAGACAAGTCAAAATTTCAAACCCCCTCTTATGGTGTAGGGTACCTGGCCTTTTCTGATGTAATCAGAGTTAGATTTGATTCAGTGATTTTATAAAAAACAGCGAGGAAGCACAATTTAGCAATGGGTTGCAGAGAAAAAAAATATGATGGCAGAAAAATCCAATTGAGTGATTAAACAGCTCTTCATTTTCTGCCTTTATTTTTATGCTAACAAATTTGTTCTCTAAAAAGTGTCCACAAAGCCAAGTCTCTGATTAACACCTTTGTAGGGATGGTTTTTCACCTATAACTAAATTAAACTTGCTTCATTGGAAAGGCAGCAAGATGCATCCTCATTTCAATGTCTACTGAAATAATACAGGTTGACACCAGGAAACATTAACACCACTGCATCCTTGCTGCTTTCTCATGTAGAAGTCTGTTTAATGTGAAAACAAGGTAATATCTAATTAGCACACAGGTAAGGAATTAAGAAAATCTTTATTTAAGGGTGAAGATGTTTCTCACAAAATCGTTGCCCCAATGCATCATTGAAATTCAAGCTGGAAAGATGATTTTAATATATCACTTGTACATTTTGTATTGCTCTTCTGGTGACAATGTAGTTTGTTTTTGTCAATTACCCTTTTAATAATAGGGTAAAGAAAATTAAGTGGATTTTTTAAAGAAAACTATACTGTCAATATACTATTAAAACAAATTAAAATGGTAAAAGTTATTGTACTTTAAGTAAAAATAAAAGAGCAAAAATATCAATCCCAGTTTTGATTACTTAAATTAACAAAAAAAATGCATATAGCAAAGGATAGTTTCAATCTGCCTACCTCTGGGTTATGGGCCCAGCATGCTTCAATTGCAGTACTCTGCTGCACATGTAAGTGCAAGAGATCCTGAAGCACTCACTCATCATGGGAAAGTACCAATGTGTTTCTTCGTTGGTTGATGGAAGAAACATCTTACAAAAACTCTCCAGATTATTGACTTTTTAAAGTTTTTCTAGGAAACAATCTAGATGTATGCTTATTAGCCTTTGTCAGTATGTACTTTTTTGCAAAGTGTCTCTGTGGCGCAATCGGTTAGTGTGTCCGGCTACTAACCAAAAGGTTGGTGGTTCAATCCCACCCAGGGACGTAATTGACCTTGTGATCAGATTTTGGTGATCTTTAAGTAGACAAGTCAAAATTTCAAATCCCCTCTTATGGTGTAGGGTACCTGGCCTTCTCTGATGTAATCAGAGTTAGATTTGATTCATTGATTTTATAAAAACAGCTAGGAAGCACAATTTAGCAGTGGGTTGCAGAGAAAAAGAAATATGCTGGCAAAAAAAATCCAATTGAGTGATTAAACAGCTCTTCATTTTCTGGCTTTATTTTTATGCTAACAAATTTGTTCTCTGAAAAGTGTCCACAAAGCCAAGTCTCTGATTAACACCTTTGTAGGGATGGTTTTTCACCTATTACTAAATTAAACTTGCTTCATTGGAAAGGCAGCAAGATGCATCCTCATTTCAATGTCTTCTGAAATAATACAGGTTGACACCAGGAAACATTAACGCCACTGCATCCTTGCTGCTTTCTCATGTAGAAGTCTGTTTAATGTGAAAACAAGGTGATATCTAATTAGCACACAGGTAAGGAATTAAGAAAATCTTTATTTAAGGGTGAAAATGTTTCTCACAAAATCGTTGCCCCCAATGCATCATTGAAATTCAAGCTGGAAAGATGATTTTAATATATCACTTGTACATTTTGTATTGCTCTTCTGGTGACAATGTAGTTTGTTTTTGTCAATTACCATTTTAATGATAGGGTAAAGAAAATTAAGTGGATTTTTAAAAGAAAACAATACTTTCAATATACTATTAAAACAAATTAAAATGGTAAAAGTTATTGTACTTTAATGAAAAATAAAGAGCAAAAATATCAATCCCAGTTTTGGATTACTTTAATTAACAAAAAAAATGCATATAGCAGAGGATAGTTTTAATCTGCCTACCTCTGGGTTATGGGCCCAGCATGCTTCCATTGCAGTACTCTGCTGCACATGTAAGTGCAAGAGATCCTGAAGCACTCACTCATCATGGGAAAGTACCAATGTGTTTCTTCGTTGGTGGACGGAAGAAACATCTTACAAAAACTCTCCAGATTATTGACTTTTTAAAGTTTTTCTAGGAAACGTTTTAGATGAATGCTTATTAGCCTTTGTCAGTATGGACTTTCGCAAAGTGTCTCTGTGGCGCAATCAGTTAGTGTGTACTGCTATAAACCAAAAGGTTGGTGGTTCAATCCCACCCTTTGTCGTAATTGACCTTGTTATCAGATTTTGGTGATCTTTAAGTAGACAAGTCAAAATTTCAAATCCCCTCTTATGGTGTAGGGTACCTGGCCTTCTCTGATGTAATCAGAGTTAGATTTGATTCAGTGATTTTATAAAAACAGCTAGGAAGCACAATTTAGCAGTGGGTTGCAGAGAAAAAGAAATATGCTGGCAAAAAAATCCAATTGAGTGATTAAACAGCTCTTCATTTTCTGGCTTTATTTTTATGCTAACAAATTTGTTCTCTGAAAAGTGTCCACAAAGCCAAGTCTCTGATGAACACCTTTGTAAGGATGGTTTTTCACCTATTACTAAATTAAACTTGCTTCATTGGAAAGGCAGCAAGATGCATCCTCATTTCAATGTCTACTGAAATAAAACAGGTTGACACCAGGAAACATTAACGCCAATGCATCCTTGCTGCTTTCTCATGTGGAAGTCTGTTTAATGTGAAAACATGGTGATATCTAATTAGCACACAGGTAAGGAATTAAGAAAATCTTTATTTAAGGGTGAAGATGTTTCTCACAAAATCGTTGCCCCAATGCATCATTGAAATTCAAGCTGGAAAGATGATTTTAATATATCACTTGTACATTTTGTATTGCTCTTCTGGTGACAATGTAGTTTGTTTTTGTCAATTACCATTTTAATAATAGGGTAAAGAAAATTAAGTGGATTTTTGAAAGAAAACAATACTGTCAATAAACTATTAAAACAAATTAAAATGGTAAAAGTTATTGTACTTTAAGTAAACATAAAATAGCTAACATATCAATCCCAGTTTTGGATTACTTTATTTAACAAAAAAAAAGCATATAGCAAAGGATAGTTTCAATCTGCCTACCTCTGGGTTATGGGCCCAGCATGCTTCAATTGCAGTACTCTGCTGCACATGTAAGTGCAAGAGATCCTGAAGCACTCACTCATCATGGGAAAGTACCAATGTGTTTCTTCGTTGGTTGATTTAAGAAAATTCTTACAAAAACTCTCCAGATTATTGACTTTTTAAAGTTTTTCTAGGAAACGTTCTAGATGAATGCTTATTAGCCTTTGTCAGTATGTACTTTTTGCAAATTGTCTCTGTGGCGCAATCGGTTAGTGTGTCTGGCTACTAACCAAAATGTTGGTGGTTCAATCCCACCCAGGGACATAATTGACCTTGTGATCAGGTTTTGGTGATATTTAAGTAGACAAGTCAAAATTTCAAACCCCCTCTTATGGTGTAGGGTACCTGGCCTTCTCTGATGTAATCAGAGTTAGATTTGATTCAGTGATTTTATAAAAAACAGCTAGGAAGCACAATTTAGCAATGGGTTGCAGAGAAAAAAAATATGCTGGCAGAAAAATCCAATTGAGTGATTAAACAGCTCTTCATTTTCTGCCTTTATTTTTATGCTAACAAATTTGTTCTCTAAAAAGTGTCCACAAAGCCAAGTCTCTGATTAACACCTTTGTAGGGATGGTTTTTCACCTATAACTAAATTAAACTTGCTTCATTGGAAAGGCAGCAAGATGCATCCTCATTTCAATGTCTACTGAAATAATACAGGTTGACACCAGGAAACATTAACGCCACTGCATCCTTGCTGCTTTCTCATGTAGAAGTCTGTTTAATGTGAAAACAAGGTGATATCTAATTAGCACACAGGTAAGGAATTAAGAAAATCTTTATTTAAGGGTGAAGATGTTTCTCACAAAATCGTTGCCCCAATGCCTCATTGAAATTCAAGCTGGAAAGATCACTTGTACATTTTGTATTGCTCTTCTGGTGACAATGTAGTTTGTTTTTGTCAATTACCCTTTTAATAATAGGGTAAAGAAAATTAAGTGGATTTTTTAAAGAAAACTATATTGTCAATATACTATTAAAACAAATTAAAATGGTAAAAGTTATTGTACTTTAAGTAAAAATAAAAGAGCAAAAATATCAATCCCAGTTTTGATTACTTAAATTAACAAAAAAAAAATGCATATAGCAAAGGATAGTTTCAATCTGCCTACCTCTGGGTTATGGGCCCAGCATGCTTCCATTGCAGTACTCTGCTGCACATGTAAGTGCAAGAGATCCTGAAGCACTCACTCATCATGGGAAAGTACCAATGTGTTTCTTCGTTGGTTGATGGAAGAAACATTTTACAAAAACTCTCCAGATTATTGACTTTCTAAAGTTTTTCTAGGAAACGTTCTAGATGTATGCTTATTAGCCTTTGTCAGTATGTACTTTTTTGCAAAGTGTCTCTGTGGCGCAATCGGTTAGTGTGTCCGGTTACTAACCAAAAGGTTGGTGGTTCAATCCCACCCAGGGACGTAATTGACCTTGTTATCAGATTTTGGTGATCTTTAAGTAGACAAGTCAAAATTTCAAACCCCCTGTTATAGTGTAGGGTACCTGGCCTTCTCTGATGTAATCAGAGTTAGATTTGATTCATTGATTTTATAAAAACAGCTAGGAAGCACAATTTAGCAGTGGGTTGCAGAGAAAAAGAAATATGCTGGCAAAAAAAATCCAATTGAGTGATTAAACAGCTCTTCATTTTCTGGCTTTATTTTTATGCTAACAAATTTGTTCTCTGAAAAGTGTCCACAAAGCCAAGTCTCTGATTAACACCTTTGTAGGGATGGTTTTTCACCTATTACTAAATTAAACTTGCTTCATTGGAAAGGCAGCAAGATGCATCCTCATTTCAATGTCTACTGAAATAATACAGGTTGACACCAGGAAACATTAACGCCACTGCATCCTTGCTGCTTTCTCATGTGGAAGTCTGTTTAATGTGAAAACAAGGTGATATCTAATTAGCACACAGGTAAGGAATTAAGAAAATCTTTATTTAAGGGTGAAAATGTTTCTCACAAAATCGTTGCCCCCAATGCATCATTGAAATTCAAGCTGGAAAGATGATTTTAATATATCACTTGTACATTTTGTATTGCTCTTCTGGTGACAATGTAGTTTGTTTTTGTCAATTACCATTTTAATAATAGGGTAAAGAAAATTAAGTGGATTTTTAAAAGAAAACAATACTTTCAATATACTATTAAAACAAATTAAAATGGTAAAAGTTATTGTACTTTAATGAAAAATAAAGAGCAAAAATATCAATCCCAGTTTTGGATTACTTTAATTAACAAAAAAAATGCATATAGCAGAGGAAAGTTTTAATCTGCCTACCTCTGGGTTATGGGCCCAGCATGCTTCCATTGCAGTACTCTGCTGCACATGTAAGTGCAAGAGATCCTGAAGCACTCACTCATCATGGGAAAGTACCAATGTGTTTCTTCGTTGGTGGATGGAAGAAACATCTTACAAAAACTCTCCAGATTATTGACTTTTTAAAGTTTTTCTAGGAAACGTTTTAGATGAATGCTTATTAGCCTTTGTCAGTATGGACTTTTGCAAAGTGTCTCTGTGGCGCAATCAGTTAGTGTGTACGGCTATAAACCAAAAGGTTGGTGGTTCAATCCCACCCATTGACGTAATTGACCTTGTTATCAGATTTTGGTGATCTTTAAGTAGACAAGTCAAAATTTCAAATCCCCTCTTATGGTGTAGGGTACCTTGCCTTCTCTGATGTAATCAGAGTTAGATTTGATTCAGTGATTTTATAAAAACAGCTAGGAAGCACAATTTAGCAGTGGGTTGCAGAGAAAAAGAAATATGCTGGCAAAAAAATCCAATTGAGTGATTAAACAGCTCTTCATTTTCTGGCTTTATTTTTATGCTAACAAATTTGTTCTCTGAAAAGTGTCCACAAAGCCAAGTCTCTGATGAACACCTTTGTAAGGATGGTTTTTCACCTATTACTAAATTAAACTTGCTTCATTGGAAAGGCAGCAAGATGCATCCTCATTTCAATGTCTACTGAAATAATACAGGTTGACACCAGGAAACATTAACGCCAATGCATCCTTGCTGCTTTCTCATGTGGAAGTCTGTTTAATGTGAAAACAAGGTGATATCTAATTAGCACACAGGTAAGGAATTAAGAAAATCTTTATTTAAGGGTGAAGATGTTTCTCACAAAATCGTTGCCCCAATGCATCATTGAAATTCAAGCTGGAAAGATGATTTTAATATATCACTTGTACATTTTGTATTGCTCTTCTGCTGACAATGTAGTTTGTTTTTGTCAATTACCATTTTAATAATAGGGTAAAGAAAATTAAGTGGATTTTTGAAAGAAAACAATACTGTCAATATACTATTAAAACAAATTAAAATGGTAAAAGTTATTGTACTTTAAGTAAACATAAAATAGCTAACATATCAATCCCAGTTTTGGATTACTTTAATTAACAAAAAAAATGCATATAGCAGAGGATAGTTTCAATCTGCCTACCTCTGGTTAATGGGCCCAGCATGCTTCCATTGCAGTACTCTGCTGCACATGTAAGGGCAAGAGATCCTGAAGCACTCACTCATCATGGGAAAGTACCAATGTGTTTCTTCGTTGGTTGATTTAAGAAAATTCTTACAAAAACTCTCCAGATTATTGACTTTTTAAAGTTTTTCTAGGAAACGTTCTAGATGAATGCTTATTAGCCTTTGTCAGTATGGACTTTTTGCAAATTGTCTCTGTGGCGCAATCGGTTAGTGTGTCTGGCTACTAACCAAAAGGTTGGTGGTTCAATCCCACCCAGGGACATAATTGACCTTGTGATCAGGTTTTGGTGATATTTAAGTAGACAAGTCAAAATTTCAAACCCCCTCTTATGGTGTAGGGTACCTGGCCTTCTCTGATGTAATCAGAGTTAGATTTGATTCAGTGATTTTATAAAAAAACAGCTAGGAAGCACAATTTAGCAATGGGTTGCAGAGAAAAAAAATATGCTGGCAGAAAAATCCAATTGAGTGATTAAACAGCTCTTCATTTTCTACCTTTATTTTTATGCTAACAAATTTGTTCTCTAAAAAGTGTCCACAAAGCCAAGTCTCTGATTAACACCTTTGTAGGGATGGTTTTTCACCTATAACTAAATTAAACTTGCTTCATTGGAAAGGCAGCAAGATGCATCCTCATTTCAATGTCTACTGAAATAATACAGGTTGACACCAGGAAACATTAACGCCACTGCATCCTTGCTGCTTTCTCATGTAGAAGTCTGTTTAATGTGAAAACAAGGTGATATCTAATTAGCACACAGGTAAGGAATTAAGAAAATCTTTATTTAAGGGTGAAGATGTTTCTCACAAAATCGTTGCCCCAATGCATCATTGAAATTCAAGCTGGAAAGATCACTTGTACATTTTGTATTGCTCTTCTGGTGACAATGTAGTTTGTTTTTGTCAATTACCCTTTTAATAATAGGGTAAAGAAAATTAAGTGGATTTTTTAAAGAAAACTATATTGTCAATATACTATTAAAACAGAGGGTTTGAGTTTGCCTGCACTGCTACAGTTGATTTCATTAAATCATGTTGAGCCAACAGTATCAGAGTGTCATGAATTTATTACAATGAAACAAGAGATTTCTATATATGTTGGCGGTGCGACCCCAGAGGTATTAAATATGTTTGTAGAAAAGGGAATTGGTCCCTCCAAAGAAATGGGGAACCAAAGAGAAAAAGCCTCTTTGTGGGTGCACTCTTTCAAAAACAATATATATATATATTATCTTTCAATATTTATTGTGTAAAAAATTATACTTTATTTCGACAATTAAAAATGATGTGTATAGAAAAAAGGGCAAAAATACCTATTGGTATACCCTATAGAACAGATAAATAAGGTACAAAGGTGATTATGTCTCATATAATAAGCTCCTCCAAAATAACAATGTATCTCAAAAGATTCTTTGTAATAGTTTGTAGCAACCCCTGTATATAGTGGTGTGTTTTAGAGTGAGGGCAATAATACCAAAACTCTTAACACGGGATGCGATTTAATAAAATCTGAAATGGAGGAGAGTGGATTAATTACATGCTAGGCGAAAATTTATATGCTGATAACTTAAGTAGGCAAAAAAGGATTATATAGCACTAATATGCTTATTACTGTACTTGTAAAGTATTACACAGTGATATTAAATGTTACACAATAAATGTCAGAAGTAACAAGTCCCACAGTAGGAAGCCGTAACTGACAATCGTTGAATTAGATACTATATTTGTATCAATTTGTCTCGCTAATGCGTACAACGAATACTGTCTGCTAAATCAGGTGTAACAAATATTGATTTTCACTGCAAGGATGATTATGCTAAAAAACCAGAACTGGTATATTAATTGGTTAACATTGACCTTGTAATAATAAAGGTGAGTATTGGAAAGTACCCGTGCCGTTGATCCACTGACTTCTGCTGCCTTCCCATGTGTGAAAAAGGTGTCACAGTGAATGGGAGGTGAGAGAGTCAGCGGCCGGAGCGGGTATGAAGGAAGACAGTGGCGTTACTTGCTGTTGTCGGGAAACGGAGAGGGGTTATCCTGATAACAATATTGTCATTGCAGGAAGAAACCCACTCCCGTCCCGCAATGAGTGCGCGCCGAAATACCTCTGATTAAGAGAGGGTCCTGCTGTTGTAGCCCCCGTGGATATCCTTGCTTGAGAAGCGTGTAAGGAGTTTTGCCTACGAATCCGGGTCCGTGAACGTTACACGGGATTCCCGGAAAGACGTCAGAATGACGTCAGAGTGTTTGAGAAGCGGACGTACGTTTCACCCTAGCCGGGTAATTCAACGATTGTCAGTTACGGCTTCCTACTGTGGGACTTGTTACTTCTGACATTTATTGTGTAACATTTAATATCACTGTGTAATACTTTACAAGTACAGTAATAAGCATATTAGTGCTATATAATCCTTTTTTGCCTACTTAAGTTATCAGCATATAAATTTTCGCCTAGCATGTAATTAATCAACTCTCCTCCATTTCAGATTTTATTAAATCGCATCCCGTGTTAAGAGTTTTGGTATTATTGCCCTCACTCTAAAACACACCACTATATACAGGGGTTGCTACAAACTATTACAAAGAATCTTTTGAGATACATTGTTATTTTGGAGGAGCTTATTATATGAGACATAATCACCTTTGTACCTTATTTATCTGTTCTATAGGGTATACCAATAGGTATTTTTGCCCTTTTTTCTATACACATCATTTTTAATTGTCGAAATAAAGTATAATTTTTTACACAATAAATATTGAAAGATAACATATATATATATTGTTTTTGAAAGAGTGCACCCACAAAGAGGCTTTTTCTCTTTGGTTCCCCATTTCTTTGGAGGGACCAATTCCCTTTTCTACAATATACTATTAAAACAAATTAAAATGGTAAAAGTTATTGTACTTTAAGTAAAAATAAAAGAGCAAAAACATCAATCCCAGTTTTGATTACTTAAATTAACAAAAAAAAATGCATATAGCAAAGGATAGTTTCAATCTGCCTACCTCTGGGTTATGGGCCCAGCATGCTTCCATTGCAGTACTCTGCTGCACATGTAAGTGCAAGAGATCCTGAAGCACTCACTCATCATGGGAAAGTACCAATGTGTTTCTTCGTTGGTTGATGGAAGAAACATCTTACAAAAACTCTCCAGATTATTGACTTTTTAAAGTTTTTCTAGGAAAAGTTTTATATGAATGCTTATTAGCCTTTGTCAGTATGGACTTTTGCAAAGTGTCTCTGTGGCGCAATCAGTTAGTGTGCATGTCTATTAACCAAAAGGTTGGTGGTTCAATCCCACCCAGGGACGTAATTGACCTTGTTATCAGATTTTGGTGATCTTTAAGTAGACAAGTCAAAATTTCAAACCCCCTGTTCTGGTGTAGGGTACCTGGCCTTCTCTGATGTAATCAGAGTTAGATTTGATTCAGTGATTTTATAAAAACAGCTAGGAAGCACAATTTAGCAGTGGGTTGCAGAGAAAAAGAAATATGCTGGCAAAAAAAATCCAATTGAGTGATTAAACAGCTCTTCATTTTCTGGCTTTATTTTTATGCTAACAAATTTGTTCTCTGAAAAGTGTCCACAAAGCCAAGTCTCTGATTAACACCTTTGTAAAGATGGTTTTTAACCTATTACTAAATTAAACTTGCTTCATTGGAAAGGCAGCAAGATGCATCCTCATTTCAATGTCTACTGAAATAATACAGGTTGACACCAGGAAACATTAACGCCACTGCATCCTTGCTGCTTTCTCATGTGGAAGTCTGTTTAATGTGAAAACAAGGTGATATCTAATTAGCACACAGGTAAGGAATTAAGAAAATCTTTATTTAAGGGTGAAAATGTTTCTCACAAAATCGTTGCCCCAATGCATCATTGAAATTCAAGCTGGAAAGATGATTTTAATATATCACTTGTACATTTTGTATTACTCTTCTGGTGACAATGTAGTTTGTTTTTGTCAATTACCATTTTAATAATAGGGTAAAGAAAATTAAGTGGATTTTTGAAAGAAAACAATACTTTTAATATACTATTAAAACAAATTAATATGGTAAAAGTTATTGTACTGTAAGTAAAAATAAAAGAGCCAACATATCAATCCCAGTTTTGGATTACTTTAATAAATTTAAAAAAAAAAATGCATATAGCAGAGGATAGTTTCAATCTGCCTACCTCTGGGTTATGTGCCCAGCATGCTTCCATTGCTGTACTCTGCTGCACATGTAAGTGCAATAGATCCTGAAGCACTCACTCATCATGGGAAAGTACCAATGTGTTTCTTCGTTGGTTGATGGAAGAAACATCTTACAAAAACTCTCCAGATTATTGACTTTTTAAAGTTTTTCTAGGAAACGTTTTAGATGAATGCTTATTAGCCTTTGTCAGTATGGACTTTTGCAAAGTGTCTCTGTGGCGCAATCAGTTAGTGTGTATGGCTATTAACCAAAAGGTTGGTGGTTCAATCCCACCCAGGGACGTAATTGACCTTGCTATCAGATTTTGGTGATCTTTAAGTAGACAAGTCAAAATTTCAAACCCACTCTTATGGTGTAGGGTACCTGGCCTTCTCTGATGTAATCAGAGTTAGATTTGATTAAGTGATTTTATAAAAACAGCTAGGAAGCACAATTTAGCAGTGGGTTGCAGAGAAAAAGAAATATGCTGGCAAAAAAAATCCAATTGAGTGATTAAACAGCTCTTCATTTTCTGGCTTTATTTTTATGCTAACAAATTTGTTCTCTGAAAAGTGTCCACAAAGCCAAGTCTCTGATTAACACCTTTGTAAGGATGGTTTTTCACCTATTACTAAATTAAACTTGCTTCATTGGAAAGGCAGCAAGATGCATCCTCATTTCAATGTCTACTGAAATAATACAGGTTGACACCAGGAAACATTAACGCCACTGCATCCTTGCTGCTTTCTCATGTGGAAGTCTGTTTAATGTGAAAACAAGGTGATATCTAATTAGCACACAGGTAAGGAATTAAGAAAATCTTTATTTAAGGGTGAAAATGTTTCTCACAAAATCGTTGCCCCAATGCATCATTGAAATTCAAGCTGGAAAGATGATTTTAATATATCACTTGTACATTTTGTATTGCTCTTCTGGTGACAATGTAGTTTGTTTTTGTCAATTACCATTTTAATAATAGGGTAAAGAAAATTAAGTGGATTTTTAAAAGAAAACAATACTTTCAATATACTATTAAAACAAATTAAAATGGTAAAAGTTATTGTACTTTAAGTAAAAATAAAAGAACAAAAATATCAATCCCAGTTTTGATTACTTAAATTAACAAAAAAAAATGTATATAGCAAAGGATAGTTTCAATCTGCCTACCTCTGGGTTATGGGCCCAGCATGCTTCCATTGCTGTACTTTGCTGCACATGTAAGTGCAAGAGATCCTGAAGCACTCAGTCATCATGGGAAAGTACCAATGTGTTTCTTCGTTGGTTGATGGAAGAAACATCTTACAAAAACTCTCCAGATTATTGACTTTTTAAAGTTTTTCTAGGAAACGTTCTAGATGTATGCTTATTAGCCTTTGTCAGTATGTACTTTTTGTGAAGTATCTCTGTGGCGCAATCGGTTAGTGTATCCGGCTACTAGCTAAAAGGTTGGTGGTTCAATCCCACCCAGGGACGTAATTGACCTTGTTTTCAGATTTTGGTGATCTTTAAGTAGACAAGTCAAAATTTCAAACCCCTTGTTATGGTGTAGGGTACCTGGCCTTTTCTGATGTAATCAGAGTTAGATTTGATTCAGTGATTTAATAAAAACAGCTAGGAAGCACAATTTAGCAGTGGGTTGCAGAGAAAAAGAAATATGCTGGCAAAAAAAATCCAATTGAGTGATTAAACAGCTCTTCATTTTCTGGCTTTATTTTTATGCTAACAAATTTGTTCTCTGAAAAGTGTCCACAAAGCCAAGTCTCTGATTAACACCTTTGTAGGGATGGTTTTTCACCTATTACTAAATTAAACTTGCTTCATTGGAAAGGCAGCAAGATGCATCCTCATTTCAATGTCTACTGAAATAATACAGGTTGACACCAGGAAACATTAATGCCACTGTATCCTTGCTGCTTTCTCATGTGGAAGTCTGTTTAATGTGAAAACAAGGTGATATCTAATTAGCACACAGGTAAGGAATTAAGAAAATCTTTATTTAAGGGTGAAGATGTTTCTCACAAAATTGTTGCCCCAATGCATCATTGAAATTCAAGCTGGAAAGATGATTTTAATATATCACTTGTATATTTTGTATTGCTCTTCTGGTGACAATGTAGTTTGTTTTTGTCAATTACCATTTTAATAATAGGGTAAAGAAAATTAAGTGGATTTTTAAAAGAAAACAATACTGTCAATATACTATTAAAACAAATTAAAATGGTAAAAGTTATTGTACTTTAAGTAAAAATAAAAGAGCCAAAATATCAATCCCAGTTTTGGATTACTTTAATTAACAAAAAAAAAATGCATATAGCAGAGGATAGTTTCAATCTGCCTAGCGCTGGGTTATGGGCCCAGCATGCTTCCATTGCTGTACTCTGCTGCACATGTAAGTGCAAGAGATCCTGAAGCACTCACTCATCATGGGAAAGTACCAATGTGTTTCTTCGTTGGTTGATGGAAGAAACATCTTACAAAAACTCTCCAGATTATTGACTTTTTAAAGTTTTTCTAGGAAACGTTTTAGATGAATGCTTATTAGCCTTTGTCAGTATGGACTTTTGCAAAGTGTCTCTGTGGCGCAATCAGTTAGTGTGCACGGCTATTAACCAAAAGGTTGGTGGTTCAATCCCACCCAGGGACGTAATTGACCTTGTTATCAGATTTTGGTGATCTTTAAGTAGACAAGTCAAAATTTCAAATCCCCCTGTTCTGGTGTAGGGTACCTGGCCTTCTCTGATGTAATCAGAGTTAGATTTGATTCAGTGATTTTATAAAATCAGTTAGGAAGCACAATTTAGCAGTGGGTTGCAGAGAAAAAGAAATATGCTGGCAAAAAAAATCCAATTGAGTGATTAAACAGCTC
Organism: Pseudophryne corroboree; assembly: GCF_028390025.1. Taxonomy (NCBI): domain Eukaryota; kingdom Metazoa; phylum Chordata; class Amphibia; order Anura; family Myobatrachidae; genus Pseudophryne; species Pseudophryne corroboree. The sequence continues at coordinate 63,805 of NW_026967799.1, read as the reverse complement.
TTAATTTTCTGGCTTTATTTTTATGCTAACAAATTTGTTCTCTGAAAAGTGTCCACAAAGCCAAGTCTCTGATTAACACCTTTGTAAGGATGGTTTTTAACCTATTACTAAATTAAACTTGCTTCATTGGAAAGGCAGCAAGATGCATCCTCATTTCAATGTCTACTGAAATAATACAGGTTGACACCAGGAAACATTAACGCCACTGCATCCTTGCTGCTTTCTCATGTGGAAGTCTGTTTAATGTGAAAACAAGGTGATATCTAATTAGCACACAGGTAAGGAATTAAGAAAATCTTTATTTAAGGGTGAAAATGTTTCTCACAAAATCGTTGCCCCAATGCATCATTGAAATTCAAGCTGGAAATATGATTTTAATATATCACTTGTACATTTTGTATTGCTCTTCTGGTGACAATCTAGTTTGTTTTTGTCAATTACCATTTTAATAATAGGGTAAAGAAAATTAAGTGGATTTTTGAAAGAAAACAATACTGTCAATATACTATTAAAACAAATTAAAATGGTAAAAGTTATTGTACTGTAAGTAAAAATAAAAGAGCCAACATATCAATCCCAGTTTTGGAATACTTTAATTAACAAAAACAAATGCATATAGCAGAGGATAGTTTCAATCTGCCTACCTCTGGGTTATGTGCTCAGCATGCTTCCATTGCTGTACTCTGCTGCACATGTAAGTGCAATAGATCCTGAAGCACTCACTCATCATGGGAAAGTACCAATGTGTTTCTTCGTTGGTTGATGGAAGAAACATCTTACAAAAACTCTCCAGATTATTGACTTTTTAAAGTTTTTCTAGGAAACGTTTTAGATGAATGCTTATTAGCCTTTGTCAGTATGTACTTTTGCAAAGTGTCTCTGTGGCGCAATCAGTTAGTGTGTATGGCTATTAACCAAAAGGTTGGTGGTTCAATCCCACCCAGGGACGTAATTGACCTTGTTATCAGATTTTGGTGATCTTTAAGTAGACAAGTCAAAATTTCAAACCCCCTCTTATGGTGTAGGGTACCTGGCCTTCTCTGATGTAATCAGAGTTAGATTTGATTCAGTGATTTTATAAAAAACAGCTAGGAAGCACAATTTAGCAGTGGGTTGCAGAGAAAAAGAAATATGCTGGCAAAAAAATCCAATTGAGCGATTAAACAGCTCTTCATTTTCTGGCTTTATTTTTATGCTAACAAATTTGTTCTCTGAAAAGTGTCCACAAAGCCAAGTCTCTGATTAACACCTTTGTAAGGATGGTTTTTCACCTATTACTAAATTAAACTTGCTTCATTGGAAAGGCAGCAAGATGCATCCTCATTTCAATGTCTACTGAAATAATACAGGTTGACACCAGGAAACATTAACGCCACTGCATCCTTGCTGCTTTCTCATGTAAAAGTCTGTTTAATGTGAAAACAAGGTGATATCTAATTAGCACACAGGTAAGGAATTAAGAAAATCTTTATTTAAGGGTGAAGATGTTTCTCACAAAATCGTTGCCCCAATGCATCATTGAAATTCAAGCTGGAAAGATGATTTTAATATATCACTTGTACATTTTGTATTGCTCTTCTGGTGACAATGTAGTTTGTTTTTGTCAATTACCATTTTAATAATAGGGTAAAGAAAATTAAGTGGATTTTTAAAAGAAAACAATACTGTCAATATACTATTAAAACAAATTAAAATGGTAAAAGTTATTGTACTTTAAGTAAAAATAAAAGAGCCAAAATATCAATCCCAGTTTTGGATTACTTTAATTAACAAAAACAAATGCATATAGCAGAGGATAGTTTCAATCTGCCTACCGCTGGGTTATGGGCCCAGCATGCTTCCATTGCTGTACTCTGCTGCACATGTAAGTGCAAGAGATCCTGAAGCACTCACTCATCATGGGAAAGTACCAATGTGTTTCTTCGTTGGTTGATGGAAGAAACATCTTACAAAAACTCTCCAGATTATTGACTTTTTAAAGTTTTTCTAGGAAACGTTTTAGATGAATGCTTATTAGCCTTTGTCAGTATGGACTTTTGCAAAGTGTCTCTGTGGCGCAATCAGTTAGTGTTCACGGCTATTAACCAAAAGGTTGGTGGTTCAATCCCACCCAGGGACGTAATTGACCTTGTTATCAGATTTTGGTGATCTTTAAGTAGACAAGTCAAAATTTCAAATCCCCCTGTTCTGGTGTAGGGTACCTGGCCTTCTCTGATGTAATCAGAGTTAGATTTGATTCAGTGATTTTATAAAATCAGTTAGGAAGCACAATTTAGCAGTGGGTTGCAGAGAAAAAGAAATATGCTGGCAAAAAAAATCCAATTGAGTGATTAAACAGCTCTTAATTTTCTGGCTTTATTTTTATGCTAACAAATTTGTTCTCTGAAAAGTGTCCACAAAGCCAAGTCTCTGATTAACACCTTTGTAAGGATGGTTTTTAACCTATTACTAAATTAAACTTGCTTCATTGGAAAGGCAGCAAGATGCATCCTCATTTCAATGTCTACTGAAATAATACAGGTTGACACCAGGAAACATTAACGCCACTGCATCCTTGCTGCTTTCTCATGTGGAAGTCTGTTTAATGTGAAAACAAGGTGATATCTAATTAGCACACAGGTAAGGAATTAAGAAAATCTTTATTTAAGGGTGAAAATGTTTCTCACAAAATCGTTGCCCCAATGCATCATTGAAATTCAAGCTGGAAATATGATTTTAATATATCACTTGTACATTTTGTATTGCTCTTCTGGTGACAATCTAGTTTGTTTTTGTCAATTACCATTTTAATAATAGGGTAAAGAAAATTAAGTGGATTTTTGAAAGAAAACAATACTGTCAATATACTATTAAAACAAATTAAAATGGTAAAAGTTATTGTACTGTAAGTAAAAATAAAAGAGCCAACATATCAATCCCAGTTTTGGAATACTTTAATTAACAAAAACAAATGCATATAGCAGAGGATAGTTTCAATCTGCCTACCTCTGGGTTATGTGCTCAGCATGCTTCCATTGCTGTACTCTGCTGCACATGTAAGTGCAATAGATCCTGAAGCACTCACTCATCATGGGAAAGTACCAATGTGTTTCTTCGTTGGTTGATGGAAGAAACATCTTACAAAAACTCTCCAGATTATTGACTTTTTAAAGTTTTTCTAGGAAACGTTTTAGATGAATGCTTATTAGCCTTTGTCAGTATGTACTTTTGCAAAGTGTCTCTGTGGCGCAATCAGTTAGTGTGTATGGCTATTAACCAAAAGGTTGGTGGTTCAATCCCACCCAGGGACGTAATTGACCTTGTTATCAGATTTTGGTGATCTTTAAGTAGACAAGTCAAAATTTCAAACCCCCTCTTATGGTGTAGGGTACCTGGCCTTCTCTGATGTAATCAGAGTTAGATTTGATTCAGTGATTTTATAAAAAACAGCTAGGAAGCACAATTTAGCAGTGGGTTGCAGAGAAAAAGAAATATGCTGGCAAAAAAATCCAATTGAGCGATTAAACAGCTCTTCATTTTCTGGCTTTATTTTTATGCTAACAAATTTGTTCTCTGAAAAGTGTCCACAAAGCCAAGTCTCTGATTAACACCTTTGTAAGGATGGTTTTTCACCTATTACTAAATTAAACTTGCTTCATTGGAAAGGCAGCAAGATGCATCCTCATTTCAATGTCTACTGAAATAATACAGGTTGACACCAGGAAACATTAACGCCACTGCATCCTTGCTGCTTTCTCATGTAAAAGTCTGTTTAATGTGAAAACAAGGTGATATCTAATTAGCACACAGGTAAGGAATTAAGAAAATCTTTATTTAAGGGTGAAGATGTTTCTCACAAAATCGTTGCCCCAATGCATCATTGAAATTCAAGCTGGAAAGATGATTTTAATATATCACTTGTACATTTTGTATTGCTCTTCTGGTGACAATGTAGTTTGTTTTTGTCAATTACCATTTTAATAATAGGGTAAAGAAAATTAAGTGGATTTTTAAAAGAAAACAATACTGTCAATATACTATTAAAACAAATTAAAATGGTAAAAGTTATTGTACTTTAAGTAAAAATAAAAGAGCCAAAATATCAATCCCAGTTTTGGATTACTTTAATTAACAAAAACAAATGCATATAGCAGAGGATAGTTTCAATCTGCCTACCGCTGGGTTATGGGCCCAGCATGCTTCCATTGCTGTACTCTGCTGCACATGTAAGTGCAAGAGATCCTGAAGCACTCACTCATCATGGGAAAGTACCAATGTGTTTCTTCGTTGGTTGATGGAAGAAACATCTTACAAAAACTCTCCAGATTATTGACTTTTTAAAGTTTTTCTAGGAAACGTTTTAGATGAATGCTTATTAGCCTTTGTCAGTATGGACTTTTGCAAAGTGTCTCTGTGGCGCAATCAGTTAGTGTGCACGGCTATTAACCAAAAGGTTGGTGGTTCAATCCCACCCAGGGACGTAATTGACCTTGTTATCAGATTTTGGTGACCTTTAAGTAGACAAGTCAAAATTTCAAATCCCCCTGTTCTGGTGTAGGGTACCTGGCCTTCTCTGATGTAATCAGAGTTAGATTTGATTCAGTGATTTTATAAAAACAGCTAGGAAGCACAATTTAGCAGTGGGTTGCAGAGAAAAAGAAATATGCTGGCAAAAAAAATCCAATTGAGTGATTAAACAGCTCTTAATTTTCTGGCTTTATTTTTATGCTAACAAATTTGTTCTCTGAAAAGTGTCCACAAAGCCAAGTATCTGATTAACACCTTTGTAAGGATGGTTTTTAACCTATTACTAAATTAAACTTGCTTCATTGGAAAGGCAGCAAGATGCATCCTCATTTCAATGTCTACTGAAATAATACAGGTTGACACCAGGAAACATTAACGCCACTGCATCCTTGCTGCTTTCTCATGTGGAAGTCTGTTTAATGTGAAAACAAGGTGATATCTAATTAGCACACAGGTAAGGAATTAAGAAAATCTTTATTTAAGGGTGAAAATGTTTCTCACAAAATCGTTGCCCCAATGCATCATTGAAATTCAAGCTGGAAAGATGATTTTAATATATCACTTGTACATTTTGTATTGCTCTTCTGGTGACAATGTAGTTTGTTTTTGTCAATTACCCTTTTAATAATAGGGTAAAGAAAATTAAGTGGATTTTTTAAAGAAAACTATACTGTCAATATACTATTAAAACAAATTATAATGGTAAAAGTTATTGTACTTTAAGTAAAAATAAAAGAACAAAAATATCAATCCCAGTTTTGATTACTTAAATTAACAAAAAAAAAATGTATATAGCAAAGGATAGTTTCAATCTGCCTACCTCTGGGTTATGGGCCCAGCATGCTTCCATTGCAGTACTTTGCTGCACATGTAAGTGCAAGAGATCCTGAAGCACTCAGTCATCATGGGAAAGTACCAATGTGTTTCTTCGTTGGTTGATGGAAGAAACATCTTACAAAAACTCTCCAGATTATTGACTTTTTAAAGTTTTTCTAGGAAACGTTCTAGATGTATGCTTATTAGCCTTTGTCAGTATGTACTTTTTGCAAAGTGTCTCTGTGGCGCAATCGGTTAGTGAGTCCGGCTACTAACCAAAAGGTTGGTGGTTCAATCCCACCCAGGGACGTAATTGACCTTGTTATCAGATTTTGGTGATCTTTAAGTAGACAAGTAAAAATTTCAAACCCCCTCTTATGGTGTAGGGTACCTGGCCTTCTCTGATGTAATCAGAGTTAGATTTGATTCATTGATTTTATAAAAACAGCTAGGAAGCACAATTTAGCAGTCGGTTGCAGAGAAAAAGAAATATGCTGGCAAAAAAAATCAAATTGAGTGATTAAACAGCTCTTCATTTTCTGGCTTTATTTTTATGCTAACAAATTTGTTCTCTGAAAAGTGTCCACAAAGCCAAGTCTCTGATTAACACCTTTGTAGGGATGGTTTTTCACCTATTGCTAAATTAAACTTGCTTCATTGGAAAGGCAGCAAGATGCATCCTCATTTCAATGTCTACTGAAATAATACAGGTTGACACCAGGAAACATTAACGCCACTGCATCCTTGCTGCTTTCTCATGTAGAAGTCTGTTTAATGTGAAAACAAGGTGATATCTAATTAGCACACAGGTAAGGAATTAAGAAAATCTTTATTTAAGGGTGAAGATGTTTCTCACAAAATCGTTGCCCCAATGCATCATTGAAATTCAAGCTGGAAAGATGATTTTAATATATCACTTGTACATTTTGTATTGCTCTTCTGGTGACAATGTAGTTTGTTTTTGTCAATTACCCTTTTAATAATAGGGTAAAGAAAATTAAGTGGATTTTTTAAAGAAAACTATACTGTCAATTTACTATTAAAACAAATTAAAATGGTAAAAGTTATTGTACTTTAAGTAAAAATAAAAGAGCAAAAATATCAATCCCAGTTTTGATTACTTAAATTAACAAAAAAAAATGCATATAGCAAAGGATAGTTTCAATCTGCCTACCTCTGGGTTATGGGCCCAGCATGCTTCCATTGCAGTACTCTGCTGCACATGTAAGTGCAAGAGATCCTGAAGCACTCAGTCATCATGGGAAAGTACCAATGTGTTTCTTCATTTGTTGATGGAAGAAACATCTTACAAAAACTCTCCAGATTATTGACTTTTTAAAGTTTTTCTAGGAAACGTTCTAGATGTATGCTTATTAGCCTTTGTCAGTATGTACTTTTTGTGAAGTATCTCTGTGGCGCAATCGGTTAGTGTATCCGGCTACTAGCTAAAAGGTTGGTGGTTCAATCCCACCCAGGGACGTAATTGACCTTGTTATCAGATTTTGGTGATCTTTAAGTAGACAAGTCAAAATTTCAAACCCCTTGTTATGGTGTAGGGTACCTGGCCTTTTCTGATGTAATCAGAGTTAGATTTGATTCAGTGATTTAATAAAAACAGCTAGGAAGCACAATTTAGCAGTGGGTTGCAGAGAAAAAGAAATATGCTGGCAAAAAAAATCCAATTGAGTGATTAAACAGCTCTTCATTTTCTGGCTTTATTTTTATGCTAACAAATTTGTTCTCTGAAAAGTGTCCACAAAGCCAAGTCTCTGATTAACACCTTTGTAGGGATGGTTTTTCACCTATTACTAAATTAAACTTGCTCCATTGGAAAGGCAGCAAGATGCATCCTCATTTCAATGTCTACTGAAATAATACAGGTTGACACCAGGAAACATTAATGCCACTGTATCCTTGCTGCTTTCTCATGTGGAAGTCTGTTTAATGTGAAAACAAGGTGATATCTAATTAGCACACAGGTAAGGAATTAAGAAAATCTTTATTTAAGGGTGAAGATGTTTCTCACAAAATTGTTGCCCCAATGCATCATTGAAATTCAAGCTGGAAAGATGATTTTAATATATCACTTGTATATTTTGTATTGCTCTTCTGGTGACAATGTAGTTTGTTTTTGTCAATTACCATTTTAATAATAGGGTAAAGAAAATTAAGTGGATTTTTAAAAGAAAACAATACTGTCAATATACTATTAAAACAAATTAAAATGGTAAAAGTTATTGTACTTTAAGTAAAAATAAAAGAGCCAAAATATCAATCCCAGTTTTGGATTACTTTAATTAACAAAAAAAAATGCATATAGCAGAGGATAGTTTCAATCTGCCTACCGCTGGGTTATGGGCCCAGCATGCTTCCATTGCTGTACTCTGCTGCACATGTAAGTGCAAGAGATCCTGAAGCACTCACTCATCATGGGAAAGTACCAATGTGTTTCTTCGTTGGTTGATGGAAGAAACATCTTACAAAAACTCTCCAGATTATTGACTTTTTAAAGTTTTTCTAGGAAACGTTTTAGATGAATGCTTATTAGCCTTTGTCAGTATGGACTTTTGCAAAGTGTCTCTGTGGCGCCATCAGTTAGTGTGCATGGCTATTAACCAAAAGGTTGGTGGTTCAATCCCACCCAGGGACGTAATTGACCTTGTTATCAGATTTTGGTGATCTTTAAGTAGACAAGTCAAAATTTCAAATCCCCCTGTTCTGGTGTAGGGTACCTGGCCTTCTCTGATGTAATCAGAGTTAGATTTGATTCAGTGATTTTATAAAATCAGTTAGGAAGCACAATTTAGCAGTGGGTTGCAGAGAAAAAGAAATATGCTGGCAAAAAAAATCCAATTGAGTGATTAAACAGCTCTTAATTTTCTGGCTTTATTTTTATGCTAACAAATTTGTTCTCTGAAAAGTGTCCACAAAGCCAAGTCTCTGATTAACACCTTTGTAAGGATGGTTTTTAACCTATTACTAAATTAAACTTGCTTCATTGGAAAGGCAGCAAGATGCATCCTCATTTCAATGTCTACTGAAATAATACAGGTTGACACCAGGAAACATTAACGCCACTGCATCCTTGCTGCTTTCTCATGTGGAAGTCTGTTTAATGTGAAAACAAGGTGATATCTAATTAGCACACAGGTAAGGAATTAAGAAAATCTTTATTTAAGGGTGAAAATGTTTCTCACAAAATCGTTGCCCCAATGCATCATTGAAATTCAAGCTGGAAATATGATTTTAATATATCACTTGTACATTTTGTATTGCTCTTCTGGTGACAATGTAGTTTGTTTTTGTCAATTACCATTTTAATAATAGGGTAAAGAAAATTAAGTGGATTTTTGAAAGAAAACAATACTGTCAATATACTATTAAAACAAATTAAAATGGTAAAAGTTATTGTACTGTAAGTAAAAATAAAAGAGCCAACATATCAATCCCAGTTTTGGAATACTTTAATTAACAAAAACAAATGCATATAGCAGAGGATAGTTTCAATCTGCCTACCTCTGGGTTATGTGCTCAGCATGCTTCCATTGCTGTACTCTGCTGCACATGTAAGTGCAATAGATCCTGAAGCACTCACTCATCATGGGAAAGTACCAATGTGTTTCTTCGTTGGTTGATGGAAGAAACATCTTACAAAAACTCTCCAGATTATTGACTTTTTAAAGTTTTTCTAGGAAACGTTTTAGATGAATGCTTATTAGCCTTTGTCAGTATGTACTTTTGCAAAGTGTCTCTGTGGCGCAATCAGTTAGTGTGTATGGCTATTAACCAAAAGGTTGGTGGTTCAATCCCACCCAGGGACGTAATTGACCTTGTTATCAGATTTTGGTGATCTTTAAGTAGACAAGTCAAAATTTCAAACCCCCTCTTATGGTGTAGGGTACCTGGCCTTCTCTGATGTAATCAGAGTTAGATTTGATTCAGTGATTTTATAAAAACAGCTAGGAAGCACAATTTAGCAGTGGGTTGCAGAGAAAAAGAAATATGCTGGCAAAAAAATCCAATTGAGCGATTAAACAGCTCTTCATTTTCTGGCTTTATTTTTATGCTAACAAATTTGTTCTCTGAAAAGTGTCCACAAAGCCAAGTCTCTGATTAACACCTTTGTAAGGATGGTTTTTCACCTATTACTAAATTAAACTTGCTTCATTGGAAAGGCAGCAAGATGCATCCTCATTTCAATGTCTACTGAAATAATACAGGTTGACACCAGGAAACATTAACGCCACTGCATCCTTGCTGCTTTCTCATGTAAAAGTCTGTTTAATGTGAAAACAAGGTGATATCTAATTAGCACACAGGTAAGGAATTAAGAAAATCTTTATTTAAGGGTGAAGATGTTTCTCACAAAATCGTTGCCCCAATGCATCATTGAAATTCAAGCTGGAAAGATGATTTTAATATATCACTTGTACATTTTGTATTGCTCTTCTGGTGACAATGTAGTTTGTTTTTGTCAATTACCATTTTAATAATAGGGTAAAGAAAATTAAGTGGATTTTTAAAAGAAAACAATACTGTCAATATACTATTAAAACAAATTAAAATGGTAAAAGTTATTGTACTTTAAGTAAAAATAAAAGAGCCAAAATATCAATCCCAGTTTTGGATTACTTTAATTAACAAAAAAAAATGCATATAGCAGAGGATAGTTTCAATCTGCCTACCGCTGGGTTATGGGCCCAGCATGCTTCCATTGCTGTACTCTGCTGCACATGTAAGTGCAAGAGATCCTGAAGCACTCACTCATCATGGGAAAGTACCAATGTGTTTCTTCGTTGGTTGATGGAAGAAACATCTTACAAAAACTCTCCAGATTATTGACTTTTTAAAGATTTTCTAGGAAACGTTTTAGATGAATGCTTATTAGCCTTTGTCAGTATGGACTTTTGCAAAGTGTCTCTGTGGCGCAATCAGTTAGTGTGCACGGCTATTAACCAAAAGGTTGGTGGTTCAATCCCACCCAGGGACGTAATTGACCTTGTTGTCAGATTTTGGTGATCTTTAAGTAGACAAGTCAAAATTTCAAATCCCCCTGTTCTGGTGTAGGGTACCTGGCCTTCTCTGATGTAATTAGAGTTAGATTTGATTCAGTGATTTTATAAAAACAGCTAGGAAGCACAATTTAGCAGTGGGTTGCAGAGAAAAAGAAATATGCTGGCAAAAAAAATCCAATTGAGTGATTAAACAGCTCTTAATTTTCTGGCTTTATTTTTATGCTAACAAATTTGTTCTCTGAAAAGTGTCCACAAAGCCAAGTATCTGATTAACACCTTTGTAAGGATGGTTTTTAACCTATTACTAAATTAAACTTGCTTCATTGGAAAGGCAGCAAGATGCATCCTCATTTCAATGTCTACTGAAATAATACAGGTTGACACCAGGAAACATTAACGCCACTGCATCCTTGCTGCTTTCTCATGTGGAAGTCTGTTTAATGTGAAAACAAGGTGATATCTAATTAGCACACAGGTAAGGAATTAAGAAAATCTTTATTTAAGGGTGAAAATGTTTCTCACAAAATCGTTGCCCCAATGCATCATTGAAATTCAAGCTGGAAATATGATTTTAATATATCACTTGTACATTTTGTATTGCTCTTCTGGTGACAATGTAGTTTGTTTTTGTCAATTACCATTTTAATAATAGGGTAAAGAAAATTAAGTGGATTTTTGAAAGAAAACAATACTGTCAATATACTATTAAAACAAATTAAAATGGTAAAAGTTATTGTACTGTAAGTAAAAATAAAAGAGCCAACATATCAATCCCAGTTTTGGAATACTTTAATTAACAAAAACAAATGCATATAGCAGAGGATAGTTTCAATCTGCCTACCTCTGGGTTATGTGCTCAGCATGCTTCCATTGCTGTACTCTGCTGCACATGTAAGTGCAAGAGATCCTGAAGCACTCACTCATCATGGGAAAGTACCAATGTGTTTCTTCGTTGGTTGATGGAAGAAACATCTTACAAAAACTCTCCAGATTATTGACTTTTTAAAGTTTTTCTAGGAAACGTTTTGGATGAATGCTTATTAGCCTTTGTCAGTATGCACTTTTGCAAAGTGTCTCTGTGGCGCAATCGGTTAGTGTGTATGGCTATTAACCAAAAGGTTGGTGGTTCAATCCCACCCAAGGACGTAATTGACCTTGTTATCAGATTTTGGTGATCTTTAAGTAGACAAGTCAAAATTTCAAACCCCCTCTTATGGTGTAGGGTACCTGGCCTTCTCTGATGTAATCAGAGTTAGATTTGATTCAGTGATTTTATAACAACAGCTAGGAAGCACAATTTAGCAGTGGGTTGCAGAGAAAAAGAAATATGCTGGCAAAAAAATCCAATTGAGTGATTAAACAGCTCTTCATTTTCTGGCTTTATTTTTATGCTAACAAATTTGTTCTCTGAAAAGTGTCCACAAAGCCAAGTCTCTGATTAACACCTTTGTAAGGATGGTTTTTCACCTATTACTAAATTAAACTTGCTTCATTGGAAAGGCAGCAAGATGCATCCTCATTTCAATGTCTACTGAAATAATACAGGTTGACACCAGGAAACATTAACGCCACTGCATCCTTGCTGCTTTCTCATGTAAAAGTCTATTTAATGTGAAAACAAGGTGATATCTAATTAGCACACAGGTAAGGAATTAAGAAAATCTTTATTTAAGGGTGAAAATGTTTCTCACAAAATCGTTGCCCCAATGCATCATTGAAATTCAAGCTGGAAAGATGATTTTAATATATCACTTGTACATTTTGTATTGCTCTTCTGCTGACAATGTAGTTTGTTTTTGTCAATTACCATTTTAATAATAGGGTAAAGAAAATTAAGTGGATTTTTAAAAGAAAACAATACTTTCAATATACTATTAAAACAAATTAAAATGGTAAAAGTTATTGTACTTTAATGAAAAATAAAAGAGCAAAAATATCAATCCCAGTTTTGGATTACTTTAATTAACAAAAAAAATGCATATAGCAGAGGATAGTTTTAATCTGCCTACCTCTGGGTTATGGGCCCAGCATGCTTCCATTGCAGTACTCTGCTGCACAAGTAAGTGCAAGAGATCCTGAAGCACTCACTCATCATGGGAAAGTACCAATGTGTTTCTTCGTTGGTGGATGGAAGAAACATCTTACAAAAACTCTCCAGATTATTGACTTTTTAAAGTTTTTCTAGGAAACATTTTAGATGAATGCTTATTAGTCTTTGTCAGTATGTACTTTTTGCAAAGTGTCTCTGTGGCACAATCGGTTAGTGTGTCCGGCTACTAACCAAAAGGTTGGTGGTTCAATCCCACCCAGGGACGTAATTGACCTTGTTATCAGATTTTGGTGATCTTTAAGTAGACAAGTCAAAATTTAAAATCCCCTCTTATGGTGTAGGGTACCTGGCCTTCTCTGATGTAATCAGAGTTAGATTTGATAAAGTGATTTTATAAAAACAGCTAGGAAGCACAATTTAGCAGTGGGTTGCAGAGAAAAAGAAATATGCTGGCAAAAAAATCCAATTGAGTGATTAAACAGCTCTTCATTTTCTGGCTTTATTTTTATGCTAACAAATTTGTTCTCTGAAAAGTGTCCACAAAGCCAAGTCTCTGATGAACACCTTTGTAAGGATGGTTTTTCACCTATTACTAAATTAAACTTGCTTCATTGGAAAGGCAGCAAGATGCATCCTCATTTCAATGTCTACTGAAATAATACAGGTTGACACCAGGAAACATTAACGCCAATGCATCCTTGCTGCTTTCTCATGTGGAAGTCTGTTTAATGTGAAAACAAGGTGATATCTAATTAGCACACAGGTAAGGAATTAAGAAAATCTTTATTTAAGGGTGAAGATGTTTCTCACAAAATCGTTGCCCCAATGCATCATTGAAATTCAAGCTGGAAAGATGATTTTAATATATCACTTGTACATTTTGTATTGCTCTTCTGGTGACAATGTAGTTTGTTTTTGTCAATTACCATTTTAATAATAGGGTAAAGAAAATTAAGTGGATTTTTGAAAGAAAACAATACTGTCAATATACTATTAAAAAAAATTAAAATGGTAAAAGTTATTGTACTTTAAGTAAAACATAAAATAGCTAACATATCAATCCCAGTTTTGGATTACTTTAATTAACAAAAAAAATGCATATAGCAGAGGATAGTTTCAATCTGCCTACCTCTGGGTAATGGGCCCAGCATGCTTCCATTGCAGTACTCTGCTGCACATGTAAGTGCAAGAGATCCTGAAGCACTCACTCATCATGGGAAAGTACCAATGTGTTTCTTCGTTGGTTGATTTAAGAAAATTCTTACAAAAACTCTCCAGATTATTGACTTTTTAAAGTTTTTCTATGAAACGTTCTAGATGAATGCTTATTAGCCTTTGTCAGTATGTACTTTTTGCAAATTGTCTCTGTGGCGCAATCGGTTAGTGTGTCTGGCTACTAACCAAAAGGTTGGTGGTTCAATCCCACCCAGGGACGTAATTGACCTTGTGATCAGATTTTGGTGATCTTTAAGTAGACAAGTCAAAATTTCAAAGCCCCTCTTATGGTGTAGGGTACCTGGCCTTCTCTGATGTAATCAGAGTTAGATTTGATTCATTGATTTTATAAAAACAGCTAGGAAGCACAATTTAGCAGTGGGTTGCAGAGAAAAAGAAATATGCTGGCAAAAAAAATCCAATTGAGTGATTAAACAGCTCTTCATTTTCTGGCTTTATTTTTATGCTAACAAATTTGTTCTCTGAAAAGTGTCCACAAAGCCAAGTCTCTGATTAACACCTTTGTAGGGATGGTTTTTCACCTATTACTAAATTAAACTTGCTTCATTGGAAAGGCAGCAAGATGCATCCTCATTTCAATGTCTTCTGAAATAATACAGGTTGACACCAGGAAACATTAACGCCACTGCATCCTTGCTGCTTTCTCATGTAGAAGTCTGTTTAATGTGAAAACAAGGTGATATCTAATTAGCACACAGGTAAGGAATTAAGAAAATCTTTATTTAAGGGTGAAAATGTTTCTCACAAAATCGTTGCCCCCAATGCATCATTGAAATTCAAGCTGGAAAGATGATTTTAATATATCACTTGTACATTTTGTATTGCTCTTCTGGTGACAATGTAGTTTGTTTTTGTCAATTACCATTTTAATGATAGGGTAAAGAAAATTAAGTGGATTTTTAAAAGAAAACAATACTTTCAATATACTATTAAAACAAATTAAAATGGTAAAAGTTATTGTACTTTAATGAAAAATAAAGAGCAAATATATCAATCCCAGTTTTGGATTACTTTAATTAACAAAAAAAATGCATATAGCAGAGGATAGTTTTAATCTGCCTACCTCTGGGTTATGGGCCCAGCATGCTTCCATTGCAGTACTCTGCTGCACATGTAAGTGCAAGAGATCCTGAAGCACTCACTCATCATGGGAAAGTACCAATGTGTTTCTTCGTTGGTGGATGGAAGAAACATCTTACAAAAACTCTCCAGATTATTGACTTTTTAAAGTTTTTCTAGGAAATGTTTTAGATGAATGCTTATTAGCCTTTGTCAGTATGGACTTTTGCAAAGTGTCTCTGTGGCGCAATCAGTTAGTGTGTACTGCTATAAACCAAAAGGTTGGTGGTTCAATCCCACCCATTGACGTAATTGACCTTGTTATCAGATTTTGGTGATCTTTAAGTAGACAAGTCAAAATTTCAAATCCCCTCTTATGGTGTAGGGTACCTGGCCTTCTCTGATGTAATCAGAGTTAGATTTGATTCAGTGATTTTATAAAAACAGCTAGGAAGCACAATTTAGCAGTGGGTTGCAGAGAAAAAGAAATATGCTGGCAAAAAAATCCAATTGAGTGATTAAACAGCTCTTCATTTTCTGGCTTTATTTTTATGCTAACAAATTTGTTCTCTGAAAAGTGTCCACAAAGCCAAGTCTCTGATGAACACCTTTGTAAGGATGGTTTTTCACCTATTACTAAATTAAACTTGCTTCATTGGAAAGGCAGCAAGATGCATCCTCATTTCAATGTCTACTGAAATAAAACAGGTTGACACCAGGAAACATTAACGCCAATGCATCCTTGCTGCTTTCTCATGTGGAAGTCTGTTTAATGTGAAAACATGGTGATATCTAATTAGCACACAGGTAAGGAATTAAGAAAATCTTTATTTAAGGGTGAAGATGTTTCTCACAAAATCGTTGCCCCAATGCATCATTGAAATTCAAGCTGGAAAGATGATTTTAATATATCACTTGTACATTTTGTATTGCTCTTCTGGTGACAATGTAGTTTGTTTTTGTCAATTACCATTTTAATAATAGGGTAAAGAAAATTAAGTGGATTTTTGAAAGAAAACAATACTGTCAATAAACTATTAAAACAAATTAAAATGGTAAAAGTTATTGTACTTTAAGTAAACATAAAATAGCTAACATATCAATCCCAGTTTTGGATTACTTTAATTAACAAAAAAAATGCATATAGCAAAGGATAGTTTCAATCTGCCTACCTCTGGGTTATGGGCCCAGCATGCTTCCATTGCAGTACTCTGCTGCACATGTAAGTGCAAGAGATCCTGAAGCACTCACTCATCATGGGAAAGTACCAATGTGTTTCTTCGTTGGTTGATGGAAGAAACATCTTACAAAAACTCTCCAGATTATTGACTTTTTAAAGTTTTTCTAGGAAACGTTTTAGATGAATGCTTATTAGCCTTTGTCAGTATGGACTTTTGCAAAGTGTCTCTGTGGCGCCATCAGTTAGTGTGCATGGCTATTAACCAAAAGGTTGGTGGTTCAATCCCACCCAGGGACGTAATTGACCTTGTTATCAGATTTTGGTGATCTTTAAGTAGACAAGTCAAAATTTCAAATCCCCCTGTTCTGGTGTAGGGTACCTGGCCTTCTCTGATGTAATCAGAGTTAGATTTGATTCAGTGATTTTATAAAATCAGTTAGGAAGCACAATTTAGCAGTGGGTTGCAGAGAAAAAGAAATATGCTGGCAAAAAAAATCCAATTGAGTGATTAAACAGCTCTTAATTTTCTGGCTTTATTTTTATGCTAACAAATTTGTTCTCTGAAAAGTGTCCACAAAGCCAAGTCTCTGATTAACACCTTTGTAAGGATGGTTTTTAACCTATTACTAAATTAAACTTGCTTCATTGGAAAGGCAGCAAGATGCATCCTCATTTCAATGTCTACTGAAATAATACAGGTTGACACCAGGAAACATTAACGCCACTGCATCCTTGCTGCTTTCTCATGTGGAAGTCTGTTTAATGTGAAAACAAGGTGATATCTAATTAGCACACAGGTAAGGAATTAAGAAAATCTTTATTTAAGGGTGAAAATGTTTCTCACAAAATCGTTGCCCCAATGCATCATTGAAATTCAAGCTGGAAATATGATTTTAATATATCACTTGTACATTTTGTATTGCTCTTCTGGTGACAATGTAGTTTGTTTTTGTCAATTACCATTTTAATAATAGGGTAAAGAAAATTAAGTGGATTTTTGAAAGAAAACAATACTGTCAATATACTATTAAAACAAATTAAAATGGTAAAAGTTATTGTACTGTAAGTAAAAATAAAAGAGCCAACATATCAATCCCAGTTTTGGAATACTTTAATTAACAAAAACAAATGCATATAGCAGAGGATAGTTTCAATCTGCCTACCTCTGGGTTATGTGCTCAGCATGCTTCCATTGCTGTACTCTGCTGCACATGTAAGTGCAATAGATCCTGAAGCACTCACTCATCATGGGAAAGTACCAATGTGTTTCTTCGTTGGTTGATTTAAGAAAATTCTTACAAAAACTCTCCAGATTATTGACTTTTTAAAGTTTTTCTAGGAAACGTTTTAGATGAATGCTTATTAGCCTTTGTCAGTATGGACTTTTGCAAAGTGTCTCTGTGGCGCAATCAGTTAGTGTGTACTGCTATAAACCAAAAGGTTGGTGGTTCAATCCCACCCATTGACGTAATTGACCTTGTTATCAGATTTTGGTGATCTTTAAGTAGACAAGTCAAAATTTCAAATCCCCTCTTATGGTGTAGGGTACCTGGCCTTCTCTGATGTAATCAGAGTTAGATTTGATTCAGTGATTTTATAAAAACAGCTAGGAAGCACAATTTAGCAGTGGGTTGCAGAGAAAAAGAAATATGCTGGCAAAAAAATCCAATTGAGTGATTAAACAGCTCTTCATTTTCTGGCTTTATTTTTATGCTAACAAATTTGTTCTCTGAAAAGTGTCCACAAAGCCAAGTCTCTGATGGACACCTTTGTAAGGATGGTTTTTCACCTATTACTAAATTAAACTTGCTTCATTGGAAAGGCAGCAAGATGCATCCTCATTTCAATGTCTACTGAAATAAAACAGGTTGACACCAGGAAACATTAACGCCAATGCATCCTTGCTGCTTTCTCATGTGGAAGTCTGTTTAATGTGAAAACATGGTGATATCTAATTAGCACACAGGTAAGGAATTAAGAAAATCTTTATTTAAGGGTGAAGATGTTTCTCACAAAATCGTTGCCCCAATGCATCATTGAAATTCAAGCTGGAAAGATGATTTTAATATATCACTTGTACATTTTGTATTGCTCTTCTGGTGACAATGTAGTTTGTTTTTGTCAATTACCATTTTAATAATAGGGTAAAGAAAATTAAGTGGATTTTTGAAAGAAAACAATACTGTCAATAAACTATTAAAACAAATTAAAATGGTAAAAGTTATTGTACTTTAAGTAAACATAAAATAGCTAACATATCAATCCCAGTTTTGGATTACTTTAATTAACAAAAAAAAATGCATATAGCAAAGGATAGTTTCAATCTGCCTACCTCTGGGTTATGGGCCCAGCATGCTTCCATTGCAGTACTCTGCTGCACATGTAAGTGCAAGAGATCCTGAAGCACTCACTCATCATGGGAAAGTACCAATGTGTTTCTTCGTTGGTTGATGGAAGAAACATCTTACAAAAACTCTCCAGATTATTGACTTTTTAAAGTTTTTCTAGGAAACGTTTTAGATGAATGCTTATTAGCCTTTGTCAGTATGGACTTTTGCAAAGTGTCTCTGTGGCGCCATCAGTTAGTGTGCATGGCTATTAACCAAAAGGTTGGTGGTTCAATCCCACCCAGGGACGTAATTGACCTTGTTATCAGATTTTGGTGATCTTTAAGTAGACAAGTCAAAATTTCAAATCCCCCTGTTCTGGTGTAGGGTACCTGGCCTTCTCTGATGTAATCAGAGTTAGATTTGATTCAGTGATTTTATAAAATCAGTTAGGAAGCACAATTTAGCAGTGGGTTGCAGAGAAAAAGAAATATGCTGGCAAAAAAAATCCAATTGAGTGATTAAACAGCTCTTAATTTTCTGGCTTTATTTTTATGCTAACAAATTTGTTCTCTGAAAAGTGTCCACAAAGCCAAGTCTCTGATTAACACCTTTGTAAGGATGGTTTTTAACCTATTACTAAATTAAACTTGCTTCATTGGAAAGGCAGCAAGATGCATCCTCATTTCAATGTCTACTGAAATAATACAGGTTGACACCAGGAAACATTAACGCCACTGCATCCTTGCTGCTTTCTCATGTGGAAGTCTGTTTAATGTGAAAACAAGGTGATATCTAATTAGCACACAGGTAAGGAATTAAGAAAATCTTTATTTAAGGGTGAAAATGTTTCTCACAAAATCGTTGCCCCAATGCATCATTGAAATTCAAGCTGGAAATATGATTTTAATATATCACTTGTACATTTTGTATTGCTCTTCTGGTGACAATGTAGTTTGTTTTTGTCAATTACCATTTTAATAATAGGGTAAAGAAAATTAAGTGGATTTTTGAAAGAAAACAATACTGTCAATATACTATTAAAACAAATTAAAATGGTAAAAGTTATTGTACTGTAAGTAAAAATAAAAGAGCCAACATATCAATCCCAGTTTTGGAATACTTTAATTAACAAAAACAAATGCATATAGCAGAGGATAGTTTCAATCTGCCTACCTCTGGGTTATGTGCTCAGCATGCTTCCATTGCTGTACTCTGCTGCACATGTAAGTGCAATAGATCCTGAAGCACTCACTCATCATGGGAAAGTACCAATGTGTTTCTTCGTTGGTTGATGGAAGAAACATCTTACAAAAACTCTCCAGATTATTGACTTTTTAAAGTTTTTCTAGGAAACATTTTAGATGAATGCTTATTAGCCTTTGTCAGTATGTACTTTTGCAAAGTGTCTCTGTGGCGCAATCAGTTAGTGTGTATGGCTATTAACCAAAAGGTTGGTGGTTCAATCCCACCCAGGGACATAATTGACCTTATCAGATTTTGGTGATCTTTAAGTAGACAAGTCAAAATTTCAAACCCCCTCTTATGGTGTAGGGTACCTGGCCTTCTCTGATGTAATCAGAGTTAGATTTGATTCAGTGATTTTATAAAAACAGCTAGGAAGCACAATTTAGCAGTGGGTTGCAGAGAAAAAGAAATATGCTGGCAAAAAAATCCAATTGAGCGATTAAACAGCTCTTCATTTTCTGGCTTTATTTTTATGCTAACAAATTTGTTCTCTGAAAAGTGTCCACAAAGCCAAGTCTCTGATTAACACCTTTGTAAGGATGGTTTTTCACCTATTACTAAATTAAACTTGCTTCATTGGAAAGGCAGCAAGATGCATCCTCATTTCAATGTCTACTGAAATAATACAGGTTGACACCAGGAAACATTAACGCCACTGCATCCTTGCTGCTTTCTCATGTAAAAGTCTGTTTAATGTGAAAACAAGGTGATATCTAATTAGCACACAGGTAAGGAATTAAGAAAATCTTTATTTAAGGGTGAAGATGTTTCTCACAAAATCGTTGCCCCAATGCATCATTGAAATTCAAGCTGGAAAGATGATTTTAATATATCACTTGTACATTTTGTATTGCTCTTCTGGTGACAATGTAGTTTGTTTTTGTCAATTACCATTTTAATAATAGGGTAAAGAAAATTAAGTGGATTTTTAAAAGAAAACAATACTGTCAATATACTATTAAAACAAATTAAAATGGTAAAAGTTATTGTACTTTAAGTAAAAATAAAAGAGCCAAAATATCAATCCCAGTTTTGGATTACTTTAATTAACAAAAAAAAATGCATATAGCAGAGGATAGTTTCAATCTGCCTACCGCTGGGTTAAGGGCCCAGCATGCTTCCATTGCTGTACTCTGCTGCACATGTAAGTGCAAGAGATCCTGAAGCACTCACTCATCATGGGAAAGTACCAATGTGTTTCTTCGTTGGTTGATGGAAGAAACATCTTACAAAAACTCTCCAGATTATTGACTTTTTAAAGTTTTTCTAGGAAACGTTTTAGATGAATGCTTATTAGCCTTTGTCAGTATGGACTTTTGCAAAGTGTCTCTGTGGCGCAATCAGTTAGTGTGCACGGCTATTAACCAAAAGGTTGGTGGTTCAATCCCACCGAGGGACGTAATTGACCTTGTTATCAGATTTTGGTGATCTTTAAGTAGACAAGTCAAAATTTCAAATCCCCCTGTTCTGGTGTAGGGTACCTGGCCTTCTCTGATGTAATCAGAGTTAGATTTGATTCAGTGATTTTATAAAAACAGCTAGGAAGCACAATTTAGCAGTGGGTTGCAGAGAAAAAGAAATATGCTGGCAAAAAAAATCCAATTGAGTGATTAAACAGCTCTTAATTTTCTGGCTTTATTTTTATGCTAACAAATTTGTTCTCTGAAAAGTGTCCACAAAGCCAAGTATCTGATTAACACCTTTGTAAGGATGGTTTTTAACCTATTACTTAATTAAACTTGCTTCATTGGAAAGGCAGCAAGATGCATCCTCATTTCAATGTCTACTGAAATAATACAGGTTGACACCAGGAAACATTAACGCCACTGCATCCTTGCTGCTTTCTCATGTGGAAGTCTGTTTAATGTGAAAACAAGGTGATATCTAATTAGCACACAGGTAAGGAATTAAGAAAATCTTTATTTAAGGGTGAAAATGTTTCTCACAAAATCGTTGCCCCAATGCATCATTGAAATTCAAGCTGGAAATATGATTTTAATATATCACTTGTACATTTTGTATTGCTCTTCTGGTGACAATGTAGTTTGTTTTTGTCAATTACCATTTTAATAATAGGGTAAAGAAAATTAAGTGGATTTTTGAAAGAAAACAATACTGTCAATATACTATTAAAACAAATTAAAATGGTAAAAGTTATTGTACTGTAAGTAAAAATAAAAGAGCCAACATATCAATCCCAGTTTTGGAATACTTTAATTAACAAAAACAAATGCATATAGCAGAGGATAGTTTCAATCTGCCTACCTCTGGGTTATGTGCTCAGCATGCTTCCATTGCTGTACTCTGCTGCACATGTAAGTGCAATAGATCCTGAAGCACTCACTCATCATGGGAAAGTACCAATGTGTTTCTTCGTTGGTTGATGGAAGAAACATCTTACAAAAACTCTCCAGATTATTGACTTTTTAAAGTTTTTCTAGGAAACGTTTTAGATGAATGCTTATTAGCCTTTGTCAGTATGCACTTTTGCAAAGTGTCTCTGTGGCGCAATCAGTTAGTGTGTATGGCTATTAACCAAAAGGTTGGTGGTTCAATCCCACCCAGGGACGTAATTGACCTTGTTATCAGATTTTGGTGATCTTTAAGTAGACAAGTCAAAATTTCAAACCCCCTCTTATGGTGTAGGGTACCTGGCCTTCTCTGATGTAATCAGAGTTAGATTTGATTCAGTGATTTTATAAAAACAGCTAGGAAGCACAATTTAGCAGTGGGTTGCAGAGAAAAAGAAATATGCTGGCAAAAAAATCCAATTGAGTGATTAAACAGCTCTTCATTTTCTGGCTTTATTTTTATGCTAACAAATTTGTTCTCTGAAAAGTGTCCACAAAGCCAAGTCTCTGATTAACACCTTTGTAAGGATGGTTTTTCACCTATTACTAAATTAAACTTGCTTCATTGGAAAGGCAGCAAGATGCATCCTCATTTCAATGTCTACTGAAATAATACAGGTTGACACCAGGAAACATTAACGCCACTGCATCCTTGCTGCTTTCTCATGTAAAAGTCTGTTTAATGTGAAAACAAGGTGATATCTAATTAGCACACAGGTAAGGAATTAAGAAAATCTTTATTTAAGGGTGAAAATGTTTCTCACAAAATCGTTGCCCCAATGCATCATTGAAATTCAAGCTGGAAAGATGATTTTAATATATCACTTGTACATTTTGTATTGCTCTTCTGCTGACAATGTAGTTTGTTTTTGTCAATTACCATTTTAATAATAGGGTAAAGAAAATTAAGTGGATTTTTAAAAGAAAACAATACTTTCAATATACTATTAAAACAAATTAAAATGGTAAAAGTTATTGTACTTTAATGAAAAATAAAAGAGCAAAAATATCAATCCCAGTTTTGGATTACTTTAATTAACAAAAAAAATGCATATAGCAGAGGATAGTTTTAATCTGCCTACCTCTGGGTTATGGGCCCAGCATGCTTCCATTGCAGTACTCTGCTGCACAAGTAAGTGCAAGAGATCCTGAAGCACTCACTCATCATGGGAAAGTACCAATGTGTTTCTTCGTTGGTGGATGGAAGAAACATCTTACAAAAACTCTCCAGATTATTGACTTTTTAAAGTTTTTCTAGGAAACATTTTAGATGAATGCTTATTAGTCTTTGTCAGTATGTACTTTTTGCAAAGTGTCTCTGTGGCACAATCGGTTAGTGTGTCCGGCTACTAACCAAAAGGTTGGTGGTTCAATCCCACCCAGGGACGTAATTGACCTTGTTATCAGATTTTGGTGATCTTTAAGTAGACAAGTCAAAATTTCAAATCCCCTCTTATGGTGTAGGGTACCTGGCCTTCTCTGATGTAATCAGAGTTAGATTTGATAAAGTGATTTTATAAAAACAGCTAGGAAGCACAATTTAGCAGTGGGTTGCAGAGAAAAAGAAATATGCTGGCAAAAAAATCCAATTGAGTGATTAAACAGCTCTTCATTTTCTGGCTTTATTTTTATGCTAACAAATTTGTTCTCTGAAAAGTGTCCACAAAGCCAAGTCTCTGATGAACACCTTTGTAAGGATGGTTTTTCACCTATTACTAAATTAAACTTGCTTCATTGGAAAGGCAGCAAGATGCATCCTCATTTCAATGTCTACTGAAATAATACAGGTTGACACCAGGAAACATTAACGCCAATGCATCCTTGCTGCTTTCTCATGTGGAAGTCTGTTTAATGTGAAAACAAGGTGATATCTAATTAGCACACAGGTAAGGAATTAAGAAAATCTTTATTTAAGGGTGAAGATGTTTCTCACAAAATCGTTGCCCCAATGCATCATTGAAATTCAAGCTGGAAAGATGATTTTAATATATCACTTGTACATTTTGTATTGCTCTTCTGGTGACAATGTAGTTTGCTTTTTTTGTCAATTACCATTTTAATAATAGGGTAAAGAAAATTAAGTGGATTTTTGAAAGAAAACAATACTGTCAATATACTATTAAAAAAAATTAAAATGGTAAAAGTTATTGTACTTTAAGTAAAACATAAAATAGCTAACATATCAATCCCAGTTTTGGATTACTTTAATTAACAAAAAAAATGCATATAGCAGAGGATAGTTTCAATCTGCCTACCTCTGGGTAATGGGCCCAGCATGCTTCCATTGCAGTACTCTGCTGCACATGTAAGTGCAAGAGATCCTGAAGCACTCACTCATCATGGGAAAGTACCAATGTGTTTCTTCGTTGGTTGATTTAAGAAAATTCTTACAAAAACTCTCCAGATTATTGACTTTTTAAAGTTTTTCTATGAAACGTTCTAGATGAATGCTTATTAGCCTTTGTCAGTATGTACTTTTTGCAAATTGTCTCTGTGGCGCAATCGGTTAGTGTGTCTGGCTACTAACCAAAAGGTTGGTGGTTCAATCCCACCCAGGGACGTAATTGACCTTGTGATCAGATTTTGGTGATCTTTAAGTAGACAAGTCAAAATTTCAAAGCCCCTCTTATGGTGTAGGGTACCTGGCCTTCTCTGATGTAATCAGAGTTAGATTTGATTCATTGATTTTATAAAAACAGCTAGGAAGCACAATTTAGCAGTGGGTTGCAGAGAAAAAGAAATATGCTGGCAAAAAAATCCAATTGAGTGATTAAACAGCTCTTCATTTTCTGGCTTTATTTTTATGCTAACAAATTTGTTCTCTGAAAAGTGTCCACAAAGCCAAGTCTCTGATTAACACCTTTGTAGGGATGGTTTTTCACCTATTACTAAATTAAACTTGCTTCATTGGAAAGGCAGCAAGATGCATCCTCATTTCAATGTCTTCTGAAATAATACAGGTTGACACCAGGAAACATTAACGCCACTGCATCCTTGCTGCTTTCTCATGTAGAAGTCTGTTTAATGTGAAAACAAGGTGATATCTAATTAGCACACAGGTAAGGAATTAAGAAAATCTTTATTTAAGGGTGAAAATGTTTCTCACAAAATCGTTGCCCCCAATGCATCATTGAAATTCAAGCTGGAAAGATGATTTTAATATATCACTTGTACATTTTGTATTGCTCTTCTGGTGACAATGTAGTTTGTTTTTGTCAATTACCATTTTAATGATAGGGTAAAGAAAATTAAGTGGATTTTTAAAAGAAAACAATACTTTCAATATACTATTAAAACAAATTAAAATGGTAAAAGTTATTGTACTTTAATGAAAAATAAAGAGCAAAAATATCAATCCCAGTTTTGGATTACTTTAATTAACAAAAAAAATGCATATAGCAGAGGATAGTTTTAATCTGCCTACCTCTGGGTTATGGGCCCAGCATGCTTCCATTGCAGTACTCTGCTGCACATGTAAGTGCAAGAGATCCTGAAGCACTCACTCATCATGGGAAAGTACCAATGTGTTTCTTCGTTGGTGGATGGAAGAAACATCTTACAAAAACTCTCCAGATTATTGACTTTTTAAAGTTTTTCTAGGAAACGTTTTAGATGAATGCTTATTAGCCTTTGTCAGTATGGACTTTCGCAAAGTGTCTCTGTGGCGCAATCAGTTAGTGTGTACTGCTATAAACCAAAAGGTTGGTGGTTCAATCCCACCCATTGACGTAATTGACCTTGTTATCAGATTTTGGTGATCTTTAAGTAGACAAGTCAAAATTTCAAATCCCCTC
The DNA here is from genome assembly GCF_028390025.1 of Pseudophryne corroboree. Taxonomy (NCBI): domain Eukaryota; kingdom Metazoa; phylum Chordata; class Amphibia; order Anura; family Myobatrachidae; genus Pseudophryne; species Pseudophryne corroboree. Next base: position 38,223 of record NW_026967799.1, on the reverse strand, counting down.
TTATGGTGTAGGGTACCTGGCCTTCTCTGATGTAATCAGAGTTAGATTTGATTCAGTGATTTTATAAAAACAGCTAGGAAGCACAATTTAGCAGTGGGTTGCAGAGAAAAAGAAATATGCTGGCAAAAAAATCCAATTGAGTGATTAAACAGCTCTTCATTTTCTGGCTTTATTTTTATGCTAACAAATTTGTTCTCTGAAAAGTGTCCACAAAGCCAAGTCTCTGATGAACACCTTTGTAAGGATGGTTTTTCACCTATTACTAAATTAAACTTGCTTCATTGGAAAGGCAGCAAGATGCATCCTCATTTCAATGTCTACTGAAATAAAACAGGTTGACACCAGGAAACATTAACGCCAATGCATCCTTGCTGCTTTCTCATGTGGAAGTCTGTTTAATGTGAAAACATGGTGATATCTAATTAGCACACAGGTAAGGAATTAAGAAAATCTTTATTTAAGGGTGAAGATGTTTCTCACAAAATCGTTGCCCCAATGCATCATTGAAATTCAAGCTGGAAAGATGATTTTAATATATCACTTGTACATTTTGTATTGCTCTTCTGGTGACAATGTAGTTTGTTTTTGTCAATTACCATTTTAATAATAGGGTAAAGAAAATTAAGTGGATTTTTGAAAGAAAACAATACTGTCAATAAACTATTAAAACAAATTAAAATGGTAAAAGTTATTGTACTTTAAGTAAACATAAAATAGCTAACATATCAATCCCAGTTTTGGATTACTTTAATTAACAAAAAAAATGCATATAGCAAAGGATAGTTTCAATCTGCCTACCTCTGGGTTATGGGCCCAGCATGCTTCAATTGCAGTACTCTGCTGCACATGTAAGTGCAAGAGATCCTGAAGCACTCACTCATCATGGGAAAGTACCAATGTGTTTCTTCGTTGGTTGATTTAAGAAAATTCTTACAAAAACTCTCCAGATTATTGACTTTTTAAAGTTTTTCTAGGAAACGTTCTAGATGAATGCTTATTAGCCTTTGTCAGTATGTACTTTTTGCAAATTGTCTCTGTGGCGCAATCGGTTAGTGTGTCTGGCTACTAACCAAAATGTTGGTGGTTCAATCCCACCCAGGGACATAATTGACCTTGTGATCAGGTTTTGGTGATATTTAAGTAGACAAGTCAAAATTTCAAACCCCCTCTTATGGTGTAGGGTACCTGGCCTTCTCTGATGTAATCAGAGTTAGATTTGATTCAGTGATTTTATAAAAAACAGCTAGGAAGCACAATTTAGCAATGGGTTGCAGAAAAAAAAAATATGCTGGCAGAAAAATCCAATTGAGTGATTAAACAGCTCTTCATTTTCTGCCTTTATTTTTATGCTAACAAATTTGTTCTCTAAAAAGTGTCCACAAAGCCAAGTCTCTGATTAACACCTTTGTAGGGATGGTTTTTCACCTATAACTAAATTAAACTTGCTTCATTGGAAAGGCAGCAAGATGCATCCTCATTTCAATGTCTACTGAAATAATACAGGTTGACACCAGGAAACATTAACGCCACTGCATCCTTGCTGCTTTCTCATGTAGAAGTCTGTTTAATGTGAAAACAAGGTGATATCTAATTAGCACACAGGTAAGGAATTAAGAAAATCTTTATTTAAGGGTGAAGATGTTTCTCACAAAATCGTTGCCCCAATGCCTCATTGAAATTCAAGCTGGAAAGATCACTTGTACATTTTGTATTGCTCTTCTGGTGACAATGTAGTTTGTTTTTGTCAATTACCCTTTTAATAATAGGGTAAAGAAAATTAAGTGGATTTTTTAAAGAAAACTATATTGTCAATATACTATTAAAACAAATTAAAATGGTAAAAGTTATTGTACTTTAAGTAAAAATAAAAGAGCAAAAATATCAATCCCAGTTTTGATTACTTAAATTAACAAAAAAAAATGCATATAGCAAAGGATAGTTTCAATCTGCCTACCTCTGGGTTAGGGGCCCAGCATGCTTCCATTGCAGTACTCTGCTGCACATGTAAGTGCAAGAGATCCTGAAGCACTCACTCATCATGGGAAAGTACCAATGTGTTTCTTCGTTGGTGGATGGAAGAAACATCTTACAAAAACTCTCCAGATTATTGACTTTTTAAAGTTTTTCTAGGAAACGTTTTAGATGAATGCTTATTAGCCTTTGTCAGTATGGACTTTTGCAAAGTGTCTCTGTGGCGCAATCAGTTAGTGTGTACGGCTATAAACCAAAAGGTTGGTGGTTCAATCCCACCCATTGACGTAATTGACCTTGTTATCAGATTTTGGTGATCTTTAAGAAGACAAGTCAAAATTTCAAATCCCCTCTTATGGTGTAGGGTACCTTGCCTTCTCTGATGTAATCAGAGTTAGATTTGATTCAGTGATTTTATAAAAACAGCTAGGAAGCACAATTTAGCAGTGGGTTGCAGAGAAAAAGAAATATGCTGGCAAAAAAATCCAATTGAGTGATTAAACAGCTCTTCATTTTCTGGCTTTATTTTTATGCTAACAAATTTGTTCTCTGAAAAGTGTCCACAAAGCCAAGTCTCTGATGAACACCTTTGTAAGGATGGTTTTTCACCTATTACTAAATTAAACTTGCTTCATTGGAAAGGCAGCAAGATGCATCCTCATTTCAATGTCTACTGAAATAATACAGGTTGACACCAGGAAACATTAACGCCAATGCATCCTTGCTGCTTTCTCATGTGGAAGTCTGTTTAATGTGAAAACAAGGTGATATCTAATTAGCACACAGGTAAGGAATTAAGAAAATCTTTATTTAAGGGTGAAGATGTTTCTCACAAAATCGTTGCCCCAATGCATCATTGAAATTCAAGCTGGAAAGATGATTTTAATATATCACTTGTACATTTTGTATTGCTCTTCTGCTGACAATGTAGTTTGTTTTTGTCAATTACCATTTTAATAATAGGGTAAAGAAAATTAAGTGGTTTTTTGAAAGAAAACAATACTGTCAATATACTATTAAAACAAATTAAAATGGTAAAAGTTATTGTACTTTAAGTAAACATAAAATAGCTAACATATCAATCCCAGTTTTGGATTACTTTAATTAACAAAAAAAATGCATATAGCAGAGGATAGTTTCAATCTGCCTACCTCTGGTTAATGGGCCCAGCATGCTTCCATTGCAGTACTCTGCTGCACATGTAAGGGCAAGAGATCCTGAAGCACTCACTCATCATGGGAAAGTACCAATGTGTTTCTTCGTTGGTTGATTTAAGAAAATTCTTACAAAAACTCTCCAGATTATTGACTTTTTAAAGTTTTTCTAGGAAACGTTCTAGATGAATGCTTATTAGCCTTTGTCAGTATGTACTTTTTGCAAATTGTCTCTGTGGCGCAATCGGTTAGTGTGTCTGGCTACTAACCAAAAGGTTGGTGGTTCAATCCCACCCAGGGACATAATTGACCTTGTGATCAGGTTTTGGTGATATTTAAGTAGACAAGTCAAAATTTCAAACCCCCTCTTATGGTGTAGGGTACCTGGCCTTCTCTGATGTAATCAGAGTTAGATTTGATTCAGTGATTTTATAAAAAAACAGCTAGGAAGCACAATTTAGCAATGGGTTGCAGAGAAAAAAAATATGCTGGCAGAAAAATCCAATTGAGTGATTAAACAGCTCTTCATTTTCTGCCTTTATTTTTATGCTAACAAATTTGTTCTCTAAAAAGTGTCCACAAAGCCAAGTCTCTGATTAACACCTTTGTAGGGATGGTTTTTCACCTATAACTAAATTAAACTTGCTTCATTGGAAAGGCAGCAAGATGCATCCTCATTTCAATGTCTACTGAAATAATACAGGTTGACACCAGGAAACATTAACGCCACTGCATCCTTGCTGCTTTCTCATGTAGAAGTCTGTTTAATGTGAAAACAAGGTGATATCTAATTAGCACACAGGTAAGGAATTAAGAAAATCTTTATTTAAGGGTGAAGATGTTTCTCACAAAATCGTTGCCCCAATGCATCATTGAAATTCAAGCTGGAAAGATCACTTGTACATTTTGTATTGCTCTTCTGGTGACAATGTAGTTTGTTTTTGTCAATTACCCTTTTAATAATAGGGTAAAGAAAATTAAGTGGATTTTTTAAAGAAAACTATATTGTCAATATACTATTAAAACAGAGGGTTTGAGTTTGCCTGCACTGCTACAGTTGATTTCATTAAATCATGTTGAGCCAACAGTATCAGAGTGTCATGAATTTATTACAATGAAACAAGAGATTTCTATATATGTTGGCGGTGCGACCCCAGAGGTATTAAATATGTTTGTAGAAAAGGGAATTGGTCCCTCCAAAGAAATGGGGAACCAAAGAGAAAAAGCCTCTTTGTGGGTGCACTCTTTCAAAAACAATATATATATATATATTATCTTTCAATATTTATTGTGTAAAAAATTATACTTTATTTCGACAATTAAAAATGATGTGTATAGAAAAAAGGGCAAAAATACCTATTGGTATACCCTATAGAACAGATAAATAAGGTACAAAGGTGATTATGTCTCATATAATAAGCTCCTCCAAAATAACAATGTATCTCAAAAGATTCTTTGTAATAGTTTGTAGCAACCCCTGTATATAGTGGTGTGTTTTAGAGTGAGGGCAATAATACCAAAACTCTTAACACGGGATGCGATTTAATAAAATCTGAAATGGAGGAGAGTTGATTAATTACATGCTAGGCGAAAATTTATATGCTGATAACTTAAGTAGGCAAAAAAGGATTATATAGCACTAATATGCTTATTACTGTACTTGTAAAGTATTACACAGTGATATTAAATGTTACACAATAAATGTCAGAAGTAACAAGTCCCACAGTAGGAAGCCGTAACTGACAATCGTTGAATTAGATACTATATTTGTATCAATTTGTCTCGCTAATGCGTACAACGAATACTGTCTGCTAAAACAGGTGTAACAAATATTGATTTTCACTGCAAGGATGATTATGCTAAAAAACCAGAACTGGTATATTAATTGGTTAACATTGACCTTGTAATAATAAAGGTGAGTATTGGAAAGTACCCGTGCCGTTGATCCACTGACTTCTGCTGCCTTCCCATGTGTGAAAAAGGTGTCACAGTGAATGGGAGGTGAGAGAGTCAGCGGCCGGAGCGGGTATGAAGAAAGACAGTGGCGTTACTTGCTGTTGTCGGGAAACGGAGAGGGGTTATCCTGATAACAATATTGTCATTGCAGGAAGAAACCCACTCCCGTCCCGCAATGAGTGCGCGCCGAAATACCTCTGATTAAGAGAGGGTCCTGCTGTTGTAGCCCCCGTGGATATCCTTGCTTGAGAAGCGTGTAAGGAGTTTTACCTACGAATCCGGGTCCGTGAACGTTACACGGGATTCCCGGAAAGACGTCAGAATGACGTCAGAGTGTTTGAGAAGCGGACGTACGTTTCACCCTAGCCGGGTAATTCAACGATTGTCAGTTACGGCTTCCTACTGTGGGACTTGTTACTTCTGACATTTATTGTGTAACATTTAATATCACTGTGTAATACTTTACAAGTACAGTAATAAGCATATTAGTGCTATATAATCCTTTTTTGCCAACTTAAGTTATCAGCATATAAATTTTCGCCTAGCATGTAATTAATCAACTCTCCTCCATTTCAGATTTTATTAAATCGCATCCCGTGTTAAGAGTTTTGGTATTATTGCCCTCACTCTAAAACACACCACTATATACAGGGGTTGCTACAAACTATTACAAAGAATCTTTTGAGATACATTGTTATTTTGGAGGAGCTTATTATATGAGACATAATCACCTTTGTACCTTATTTATCTGTTCTATAGGGTATACCAATAGGTATTTTTGCCCTTTTTTCTATACACATCATTTTTAATTGTCGAAATAAAGTATAATTTTTTACACAATAAATATTGAAAGATAACATATATATATATTGTTTTTGAAAGAGTGCACCCACAAAGAGGCTTTTTCTCTTTGGTTCCCCATTTCTTTGGAGGGACCAATTCCCTTTTCTACAATATACTATTAAAACAAATTAAAATGGTAAAAGTTATTGTACTTTAAGTAAAAATAAAAGAGCAAAAACATCAATCCCAGTTTTGATTACTTAAATTAACAAAAAAAAATGCATATAGCAAAGGATAGTTTCAATCTGCCTACCTCTGGGTTATGGGCCCAGCATGCTTCCATTGCAGTACTCTGCTGCACATGTAAGTGCAAGAGATCCTGAAGCACTCACTCATCATGGGAAAGTACCAATGTGTTTCTTCGTTGGTTGATGGAAGAAACATCTTACAAAAACTCTCCAGATTATTGACTTTTTAAAGTTTTTCTAGGAAAAGTTTTATATGAATGCTTATTAGCCTTTGTCAGTATGGACTTTTGCAAAGTGTCTCTGTGGCGCAATCAGTTAGTGTGCATGTCTATTAACCAAAAGGTTGGTGGTTCAATCCCACCCAGGGACGTAATTGACCTTGTTATCAGATTTTGGTGATCTTTAAGTAGACAAGTCAAAATTTCAAACCCCCTGTTCTGGTGTAGGGTACCTGGCCTTCTCTGATGTAATCAGAGTTATATTTGATTCAGTGATTTTATAAAAACAGCTAGGAAGCACAATTTAGCAGTGGGTTGCAGAGAAAAAGAAATATGCTGGCAAAAAAAATCCAATTGAGTGATTAAACAGCTCTTCATTTTCTGGCTTTATTTTTATGCTAACAAATTTGTTCTCTGAAAAGTGTCCACAAAGCCAAGTCTCTGATTAACACCTTTGTAAGGATGGTTTTTCACCTATTACTAAATTAAACTTGCTTCATTGGAAAGGCAGCAAGATGCATCCTCATTTCAATGTCTACTGAAATAATACAGGTTGACACCAGGAAACATTAACGCCACTGCATCCTTGCGGCTTTCTCATGTGGAAGTCTGTTTAATGTGAAAACAAGGTGATATCTAATTAGCACACAGGTAAGGAATTAAGAAAATCTTTATTTAAGGGTGAAAATGTTTCTCACAAAATCGTTGCCCCAATGCATCATTGAAATTCAAGCTGGAAAGATGATTTTAATATATCACTTGTACATTTTGTATTACTCTTCTGGTGACAATGTAGTTTGTTTTTGTCAATTACCATTTTAATAATAGGGTAAAGAAAATTAAGTGGATTTTTGAAAGAAAACAATACTTTTAATATACTATTAAAACAAATTAATATGGTAAAAGTTATTGTACTGTAAGTAAAAATAAAAGAGCCAACATATCAATCCCAGTTTTGGATTACTTTAATAAATCTAAAAAAAAAATGCATATAGCAGAGGATAGTTTCAATCTGCCTACCTCTGGGTTATGTGCCCAGCATGCTTCCATTGCTGTACTCTGCTGCACATGTAAGTGCAATAGATCCTGAAGCACTCACTCATCATGGGAAAGTACCAATGTGTTTCTTCGTTGGTTGATGGAAGAAACATCTTACAAAAACTCTCCAGATTATTGACTTTTTAAAGTTTTTCTAGGAAACGTTTAAGATGAATGCTTATTAGCCTTTGTCAGTATGTACTTTTGCAAAGTGTCTCTGTGGCGCAATCAGTTAGTGTGTATGGCTATTAACCAAAAGGTTGGTGGTTCAATCCCACCCAGGGACGTAATTGACCTTGCTATCAGATTTTGGTGATCTTTAAGTAGACAAGTCAAAATTTCAAACCCACTCTTATGGTGTAGGGTACCTGGCCTTCTCTGATGTAATCAGAGTTAGATTTGATTAAGTGATTTTATAAAAACAGCTAGGAAGCACAATTTAGCAGTGGGTTGCAGAGAAAAAGAAATATGCTGGCAAAAAAAATCCAATTGAGTGATTAAACAGCTCTTCATTTTCTGGCTTTATTTTTATGCTAACAAATTTGTTCTCTGAAAAGTGTCCACAAAGCCAAGTCTCTGATTAACACCTTTGTAAGGATGGTTTTTCACCTATTACTAAATTAAACTTGCTTCATTGGAAAGGCAGCAAGATGCATCCTCATTTCAATGTCTACTGAAATAATACAGGTTGACACCAGGAAACATTAACGCCACTGCATCCTTGCTGCTTTCTCATGTGGAAGTCTGTTTAATGTGAAAACAAGGTGATATCTAATTAGCACACAGGTAAGGAATTAAGAAAATCTTTATTTAAGGGTGAAAATGTTTCTCACAAAATCGTTGCCCCAATGCATCATTGAAATTCAAGCTGGAAAGATGATTTTAATATATCACTTGTACATTTTGTATTGCTCTTCTGGTGACAATGTAGTTTGTTTTTGTCAATTACCATTTTAATAATAGGGTAAAGAAAATTAAGTGGATTTTTAAAAGAAAACAATACTTTCAATATACTATTAAAACAAATTAAAATGGTAAAAGTTATTGTACTTTAATGAAAAATAAAAGAGCAAAAATATCAATCACAGTTTTGGATTACTTTAATTAACAAAAAAAATGCATATAGCAGAGGATAGTTTTAATCTGCCTACCTCTGGGTTATGGGCCCAGCATGCTTCCATTGCAGTACTCTGCTGCACATGTAAGTGCAAGAGATCCTGAAGCACTCACTCATCATGGGAAAGTACCAATGTGTTTCTTCGTTGGTGGATGGAAGAAACATCTTACAAAAACTCTCCAGATTATTGACTTTTTAAAGTTTTTCTAGGAAACGTTTTAGATGAATGCTTATTAGCCTTTGTCAGTATGTACTTTTGCAAAGTGTCTCTGTGGCGCAATCATTTAGTGTGTACGGCTATAAACCAAAAGGTTGGTGGTTCAATCCCACCCAGGGACGTAATTGACCTTGTTATCAGATTTTGGTGATCTTTAAGTAGACAAGTCAAAATTTCAAACCCCCTGTTCTGGTGTAGGGTACCTGGCCTTCTCTGATGTAATCAGAGTTAGATTTGATTCAGTGATTTTATAAAAACAGATAGGAAGCACAATTTAGCAGTGGTTTGCAGAGAAAAAGAAATATGCTGGCAGAAAAAATCAATTGAGTGATTAAACAGCTCTTCATTTTCTGGCTTTATTTTTATGCTAACAAATTTGTTCTTTGAAAAGTGTCCACAAAGCCAAGTCTCTGATTAACACCTTTGTAGGGATGGTTTTTCACCTATTACTAAATTAAACTTGCTTCATTGGAAAGGCAGCAAGATGCCTCCTCATTTCAATGTCTACTGAAATAATACAGGTTGACACCAGGAAACATTAACGCCACTGCATCCTTGCTGCTTTCTCATGTAGAAGTCTGTTTAATGTGAAAACAAGGTGATATCTAATTAGCACACAGGTTAGGAATTAAGAAAATCTTTATTTAAGGGTGAAGATGTTTCTCACAAAATTGTTGCCCCAATGCATCATTGAAATTCAAGCTGGAAAGATGATTTTAATATATCACTTGTACATTTTGTATTGCTCTTCTGGTGACAATGTAGTTTGTTTTTGTCAATTACCCTTTTAATAATAGGGTAAAGAAAATTAAGTGGATTTTTTAAAGAAAACTATACTGTCAATATACTATTAAAACAAATTAAAATGGTAAAAGTTATTGTACTTTAAGTAAAAATAAAAGAGCAAAAATATCAATCCCAGTTTTGATTACTTAAATTAACAAAAAAAATGCATATAGCAAAGGATAGTTTCAATCTGCCTACCTCTGGGTTATGGGCCCAGCATGCTTCCATTGCAGTACTCTGCTGCACATGTAAGTGCAAGAGATCCTGAAGCACTCACTCATCATGGGAAAGTACCAATGTGTTTCTTCGTTGGTTGATGGAAGAAACATCTTACAAAAACTCTCCAGATTATTGACTTTTTAAAGTTTTTCTAGGAAACGTTCTAGATGTATGCTTATTAGCCTTTGTCAGTATGTACTTTTTGCAAAGTGTCTCTGTGGCGCAATCGGTTAGTGAGTCTGGCTACTAACCAAAAGGTTGATGGTTCAATCCCACCCAGGGATGTAATTGACCTTGTTATCAGATTTTGGTGATCTTTAAGTAGACAAGTCAAAATTTCAAACCCCCTGTTATGGTGTAGGGTACCTGGCCTTCTCTGATGTAATCAGAGTTAGATTTGATTCATTGATTTTATAAAAACAGCTAGGAAGCACAATTTAGCAGTGGGTTGCAGAGAAAAAGAAATATGCTGGCAAAAAAAATCCAATTGAGTGATGAAGCAGCTCTTCATTTTCTGGCTTTATTTTTATGCTAACAAATTTGTTCTCTGAAAAGTGTCCACAAAGCCAAGTCTCTGATTAACACCTTTGTAGGGATGGTTTTTCACCTATTACTAAATTAAACTTGCTTCATTGGAAAGGCAGCAAGATGCATCCTCATTTCAATTTCTACTGAAATAATACAGGTTGACACCAGGAAACATTAACGCCACTGCATCCTTGCTGCTTTCTCATGTGGAAGTCTGTTTAATGTGAAAACAAGGTGATATCTAATTAGCACACAGGTAAGGAATTAAGAAAATCTTTATTTAAGGGTGAAGATGTTTCTCACAAAATCGTTGCCCCAATGCATCATTGAAATTCAAGCTGGAAAGATGATTTTAATATATCACTTGTACATTTTGTATTGCTCTTCTGGTGACAATGTAGTTTGTTTTTGTCAATTACCCTTTTAATAATAGGGTAAAGAAAATTAAGTGGATTTTTTAAAGAAAACTATACTGTCAATATACTATTCAAACAAATTAAAATGGTAAAAGTTATTGTACTTCAAGTAAAAATAAAAGAGCAAAAATATCAATCCCAGTTTTGATTACTTAAATTAACAAAAAAAAATGCATATAGCAAAGGATAGTTTCAATCTGCCTACCTCTGGGTTATGGGCCCAGCATGCTTCCATTGCAGTACTCTGCTGCACATGTAAGTGCAAGAGATCCTGAAGCACTCACTCATCATGGGAAAGTACCAATGTGTTTCTTCGTTGGTTGATGGAAGAAACATTTTACAAAAACTCTCCAGATTATTGACTTTTTAAAGTTTTTCTAGGAAACGTTCTAGATGTATGCTTATTAGCCTTTGTCAGAATGTATTTTTAGCGAAGTGTCTCTGTGGCGCAATCGGTTAGTGTATCCGGCTACTAACCAAAAGGTTGGTGGTTCAATCCCACCCAGGGACGTAATTGACCTTGTTATCAGATTTTGGTGATCTTTAAGTAGACAAGTCAAAATTTCAAACCCCCTGTTATGGTGTAGGGTACCTGGCCTTTTCTGATGTAATCAGAGTTAGATTTGATTCAGTGATTTAATAAAAACAGCTAGGAAGCACAATTTAGCAGTGGGTTGCAGAGAAAAAGAAATATGCTGGCAAAAAAAATCCAATTGAGTGATTAAACAGCTCTTCATTTTCTGGCTTTATTTTTATGCTAACAAATTTGTTCTCTGAAAAGTGTCCACAAAGCCAAGTCTCTGATTAACACCTTTGTAGGGATGGTTTTTCACCTATTACTAAATTAAACTTGCTTCATTGGAAAGGCAGCAAGATGCATCCTCATTTCAATGTCTACTGAAATAATACAGGTTGACACCAGGAAACATTAACGCCACTGCATCCTTGCTGCTTTCTCATGTAGAAGTCTGTTTATTGTGAAAACAAGGTGATATCTAATTAGCACACAGGTAAGGAATTAAGTAAATCTTTATTTAAGGGTGAAGATGTTTCTCACAAAATCGTTGCCCAAATGCATAATTGAAATTCAAGCTGGAAAGATGATTTTAATATATCACTTGTACATTTTGTATTGCTCTTCTGGTGACAATGTAGTTTGTTTTTGTCAATTACCATTTTAATAATAGGGTAAAGAAAATTAAGTGGATTTTTTAAAGAAAACAATACTTTCAATATACTATTAAAACAAATTAAAATGGTAAAAGTTATTGTACTTTAATGAAAAATAAAAGAGCAAAAATATCAATCACAGTTTTGGATTACTTTAATTAACAAAAAAAATGCATATAGCAGAGGATAGTTTTAATCTGCCTACCTCTGGGTTATGGGCCCAGCATGCTTCCATTGCAGTACTCTGCTGCACATGTAAGTGCAAGAGATCCTGAAGCACTCACTCATCATGGGAAAGTACCAATGTGTTTCTTCGTTGGTGGATGGAAGAAACATCTTACAAAAACTCTCCAGATTATTGACTTTTTAAAGTTTTTCTAGGAAACGTTTTAGATGAATGCTTATTAGCCTTTGTCAGTATGTACTTTTGCAAAGTGTCTCTGTGGCGCAATCAGTTAGTGTGTATGGCTATTAACCAAAAGGTTGGTGGTTCAATCCCACCCAGGGACGTAATTGACCTTGTTATCAGATTTTGGTGATCTTTAAGTAGACAAGTCAAAATTTCAAACCCCCTCTTATGGTGTAGGGTACCTGGCCTTCTCTGATGTAATCAGAGTTAGATTTGATTCAGTGATTTTATAAAAACAGCTAGGAAGCACAATTTAGCAGTGGGTTGCAGAGAAAAAGAAATATGCTGGCAAAAAAATCCAATTGAGTGATTAAACAGCTCTTCATTTTCTGGCTTTATTTTTATGCTAACAAATTTGTTCTCAGAAAAGTGTCCACAAAGCCAAGTCTCTGATTAACACCTTTGTAAGGATGGTTTTTCACCTATTACTAAATTAAACTTGCTTCATTGGAAAGGCAGCAAGATGCATCCTCATTTCAATGTCTACTGAAATAATACAGGTTGACACCAGGAAACATTAACGCCACTGCATCCTTGCTGCTTTCTCATGTGGAAGTCTGTTTAATGTGAAAACAAGGTGATATCTAATTAGCACACAGGTAAGGAATTAAGAAAATCTTTATTTAAGGGTGAAAATGTTTCTCACAAAATCGTTGCCCCAATGCATAATTGAAATTCAAGCTGGAAAGATGATTTTAATATATCACTTGTACATTTTGTATTGCTCTTCTGGTGACAATGTAGTTTGTTTTTGTCAATTACCCTTTTAATAATAGGGTAAAGAAAATTAAGTGGATTTTTTTAAAGAAAACTATACTGTCAATATACTATTAAAACAAATTATAATGGTAAAAGTTATTGTACTTTAAGTAAAAATAAAAGAGCCAAAATATCAATCCCAGTTTTGGATTACTTTAATTAACAAAAAAAAATGCATATAGCAGAGGATAGTTTCAATCTGCCTACCGCTGGGTTATGGGCCCAGCATGCTTCCATTGCTGTACTCTGCTGCACATGTAAGTGCAAGAGATCCTGAAGCACTCACTCATCATGGGAAAGTACCAATGTGTTTCTTCGTTGGTTGATGGAAGAAACATCTTACAAAAACTCTCCAGATTATTGACTTTTTAAAGTTTTTCTAGGAAACATTTTAGATGAATGCTTATTAGCCTTTGTCAGTATGGACTTTTGCAAAGTGTCTCTGTGGCGCAATCAGTTAGTGTGCACGGCTATTAACCAAAAGGTTGGTGGTTCAATCCCACCCAGGGACGTAATTGACCTTGTTATCAGATTTTGGTGATCTTTAAGTAGACAAGTCAAAATTTCAAATCCCCCTGTTCTGGTGTAGGGTACCTGGCCTTCTCTGATGTAATCAGAGTTAGATTTGATTCAGTGATTTTATAAAAACAGATAGGAAGCACAATTTAGCAGTGGTTTGCAGAGAAAAAGAAATATGCTGGCAGAAAAAATCAATTGAGTGATTAAACAGCTCTTCATTTTCTGGCTTTAATTTTATGCTAACAAATTTGTTCTTTGAAAAGTGTCCACAAAGCCAAGTCTCTGATTAACACCTTTGTAGGGATGGTTTTTCACCTATTACTAAATTAAACTTGCTTCATTGGAAAGGCAGCAAGATGCATCCTCATTTCAATGTCTACTGAAATAATACAGGTTGACACCAGGAAACATTAATGCCACTGCATCCTTGCTGCTTTCTCATGTAGAAGTCTGTTTAATGTGAAAACAAGGTGATATCTAATTAGCACACAGGTTAGGAATTAAGAAAATCTTTATTTAAGGGTGAAGATGTTTCTCACAAAATTGTTGCCCCAATGCATCATTGAAATTCAAGCTGGAAAGATGATTTTAATATATCACTTGTACATTTTGTATTGCTCTTCTGGTGACAATGTAGTTTGTTTTTGTCAATTACCCTTTTAATAATAGGGTAAAGAAAATTAAGTGGATTTTTTAAAGAAAACTATACTGTCAATATACTATTAAAACAAATTAAAATGGTAAAAGTTATTGTACTTTAAGTAAAAATAAAAGAGCAAAAATATCAATCCCAGTTTTGATTACTTAAATTAACAAAAAAAATGCATATAGCAAAGGATAGTTTCAATCTGCCTACCTCTGGGTTATGGGCCCAGCATGCTTCCATTGCAGTACTCTGCTGCACATGTAAGTGCAAGAGATCCTGAAGCACTCACTCATCATGGGAAAGTACCAATGTGTTTCTTCGTTGGTTGATGGAAGAAACATCTTACAAAAACTCTCCAGATTATTGACTTTTTAAAGTTTTTCTAGGAAACGTTCTAGATGTATGCTTATTAGCCTTTGTCAGTATGTACTTTTTGCAAAGTGTCTCTGTGACGCAATCGGTTAGTGAGTCTGGCTACTAACCAAAAGGTTGATGGTTCAATCCCACCCAGGGACGTAATTGACCTTGTTATCAGATTTTGGTGATCTTTAAGTAGACAAGTCAAAATTTCAAATCCCCCTGTTCTGGTGTAGGGTACCTGGCCTTCTCTGATGTAATCAGAGTTAGATTTGATTCAGTGATTTTATAAAATCAGCTAGGAAGCACAATTTAGCAGTGGGTTGCAGAGAAAAAGAAATATGCTGGCAAAAAAAATCCAATTGAGTGATTAAACAGCTCTTAATTTTCTGGCTTTATTTTTATGCTAACAAATTTGTTCTCTGAAAAGTGTCCACAAAGCCAAGTCTCTGATTAACACCTTTGTAAGGATGGTTTTTAACCTATTACTAAATTAAACTTGCTTCATTGGAAAGGCAGCAAGATGCATCCTCATTTCAATGTCTACTGAAATAATACAGGTTGACACCAGGAAACATTAACGCCACTGCATCCTTGCTGCTTTCTCATGTGGAAGTCTGTTTAATGTGAAAACAAGGTGATATCTAATTAGCACACAGGTAAGGAATTAAGAAAATCTTTATTTAAGGGTGAAAATGTTTCTCACAAAATCGTTGCCCCAATGCATCATTGAAATTCAAGCTGGAAATATGATTTTAATATATCACTTGTACATTTTGTATTGCTCTTCTGGTGACAATGTAGTTTGTTTTTGTCAATTACCATTTTAATAATAGGGTAAAGAAAATTAAGTGGATTTTTGAAAGAAAACAATACTGTCAATATACTATTAAAACAAATTAAAATGGTAAAAGTTATTGTACTGTAAGTAAAAATAAAAGAGCCAACATATCAATCCCAGTTTTGGAATACTTTAATTAACAAAAACAAATGCATATAGCAGAGGATAGTTTCAATCTGCCTACCTCTGGGTTATGTGCTCAGCATGCTTCCATTGCTGTACTCTGCTGCACATGTAAGTGCAATAGATCCTGAAGCACTCACTCATCATGGGAAAGTACCAATGTGTTTCTTCGTTGGTTGATGGAAGAAACATCTTACAAAAACTCTCCAGATTATTGACTTTTTAAAGTTTTTCTAGGAAACGTTTTAGATGAATGCTTATTAGCCTTTGTCAGTATGGACTTTTGCAAAGTGTCTCTGTGGCGCAATCAGTTAGTGTGTATGGCTATTAACCAAAAGGTTGGTGGTTCAATCCCACCCAGGGACGTAATTGACCTTGTTATCAGATTTTGGTGATCTTTAAGTAGACAAGTCAAAATTTCAAATCCCCTCTTATGGTGTAGGGTACCTGGCCTTCTCTGATGTAATCAGAGTTAGATTTGATTCAGTGATTTTATAAAAACAGCTAGGAAGCACAATTTAGCAGTGGGTTGCAGAGAAAAAGAAATATGCTGGCAAAAAAATCCAATAGAGTGATTAAACAGCTCTTCATTTTCTGGCTTTATTTTTATGCTAACAAATTTGTTCTCTGAAAAGTGTCCACAAAGCCAAGTCTCTGATTAACACCTTTGTAAGGATGGTTTTTCACCTATTACTAAATTAAACTTGCTTCATTGGAAAGGCAGCAAGATGCATCCTCATTTCAATGTCTACTGAAATAATACAGGTTGACACCAGGAAACATTAACGCCACTGCATCCTTGCTGCTTTCTCATGTAAAAGTCTATTTAATGTGAAAACAAGGTGATATCTAATTAGCACACAGGTAAGGAATTAAGAAAATCTTTATTTAAGGGTGAAAATGTTTCTCACAAAATCGTTGCCCCAATGCATCATTGAAATTCAAGCTGGAAAGATGATTTTAATATATCACTTGTACATTTTGTATTGCTCTTCTGCTGACAATGTAGTTTGTTTTTGTCAATTACCATTTTAATAATAGGGTAAAGAAAATTAAGTGGATTTTTAAAAGAAAACAATACTTTCAATATACTATTAAAACAAATTAAAATGGTAAAAGTTATTGTACTTTAATGAAAAATAAAAGAGCAAAAATATCAATCCCAGTTTTGGATTACTTTAATTAACAAAAAAAATGCATATAGCAGAGGATAGTTTTAATCTGCCTACCTCTGGGTTATGGGCCCAGCATGCTTCCATTGCAGTACTCTGCTGCACATGTAAGTGCAAGAGATCCTGAAGCACTCACTCATCATGGGAAAGTACCAATGTGTTTCTTCGTTGGTGGATGGAAGAAACATCTTACAAAAACTCTCCAGATTATTGACTTTTTAAAGTTTTTCTAGGAAACATTTTAGATGAATGCTTATTAGTCTTTGTCAGTATGTACTTTTTGCAAAGTGTCTCTGTGGCGCAATCGGTTAGTGTGTCCGGCTACTAACCAAAAGGTTGGTGGTTCAATCCCACCCAGGGACGTAATTGACCTTGTTATCAGATTTTGGTGATCTTTAAGTAGACAAGTCAAAATTTCAAATCCCCTCTTATGGTGTAGGGTACCTTGCCTTCTCTGATGTAATCAGAGTTAGATTTGATTCAGTGATTTTATAAAAACAGCTAGGAAGCACAATTTAGCAGTGGGTTGCAGAGAAAAAGAAATATGCTGGCAAAAAAATCCAATTGAGTGATTAAACAGCTCTTCATTTTCTGGCTTTATTTTTATGCTAACAAATTTGTTCTCTGAAAAGTGTCCACAAAGCCAAGTCTCTGATGAACACCTTTGTAAGGATGGTTTTTCACCTATTACTAAATTAAACTTGCTTCATTGGAAAGGCAGCAAGATGCATCCTCATTTCAATGTCTACTGAAATAATACAGGTTGACACCAGGAAACATTAACGCCAATGCATCCTTGCTGCTTTCTCATGTGGAAGTCTGTTTAATGTGAAAACAAGGTGATATCTAATTAGCACACAGGTAAGGAATTAAGAAAATCTTTATTTAAGGGTGAAGATGTTTCTCACAAAATCGTTGCCCCAATGCATCATTGAAATTCAAGCTGGAAAGATGATTTTAATATATCACTTGTACATTTTGTATTGCTCTTCTGGTGACAATGTAGTTTGTTTTTGTCAATTACCATTTTAATAATAGGGTAAAGAAAATTAAGTGGATTTTTAAAAGAAAACAATACTGTCAATATACTATTAAAACAAATTAAAATGGTAAAAGTTATTGTACTTTAAGTAAAAATAAAAGAGCCAAAATATCAATCCCAGTTTTGGATTACTTTAACAAAAAAAATGCATATAGCAGAGGATAGTTTCAATCTGCCTACCGCTGGGTTATGGGCCCAGCATGCTTCCATTGCTGTACTCTGCTGCACATGTAAGTGCAAGAGATCCTGAAGCACTCACTCATCATGGGAAAGTACCAATGTGTTTCTTCGTTGGTTGATGGAAGAAACATCTTACAAAAACTCTCCAGATTATTGACTTTTTAAAGTTTTTCTAGGAAACGTTTTAGATGAATGCTTATTAGCCTTTGTCAGTAAGGACTTTCGCAAAGTGTCTCTGTGGCGCAATCAGTTAGTGTGCACGGCTATTAACCAAAAGGTTGGTGGTTCAATCCCACCCAGGGACGTAATTGACCTTGTTATCAGATTTTGGTGATCTTTAAGTAGACAAGTCAAAATTTCAAATCCCCCTGTACTGGTGTAGGGTACCTGGCCTTCTCTGATGTAATCAGAGTTAGATTTGATTCAGTGATTTTATAAAAACAGCTAGGAAGCACAATTTAGCAGTGGGTTGCAGAGAAAAAGAAATATGCTGGCAAAAAAAATCCAATTGAGTGATTAAACAGCTCTTAATTTTCTGGCTTTATTTTTATGCTAACAAATTTGTTCTCTGAAAAGTGTCCACAAAGCCAAGTCTCTGATTAACCCCTTTGTAAGGATGGTTTTTAACCTATTACTAAATTAAACTTGCTTCATTGGAAAGGCAGCAAGATGCATCCTCATTTCAATGTCTACTGAAATAATACAGGTTGACACCAGGAAACATTAACGCCACTGCATCCTTGCTGCTTTCTCATGTGGAAGTCTGTTTAATGTGAAAACAAGGTGATATCTAATTAGCACACAGGTAAGGAATTAAGAAAATCTTTATTTAAGGGTGAAAATGTTTCTCACAAAATCGTTGCCCCAATGCATCATTGAAATTCAAGCTGGAAATATGATTTTAATATATCACTTGTACATTTTGTATTGCTCTTCTGGTGACAATGTAGTTTGTTTTTGTCAATTACCATTTTAATAATAGGGTAAAGAAAATTAAGTGGATTTTTGAAAGAAAACAATACTGTCAACATACTATTAAAACAAATTAAAATGGTAAAAGTTATTGTACTGTAAGTAAAAATAAAAGAGCCAACATATCAATCCCAGTTTTGGAATACTTTAATTAACAAAAACAAATGCATATAGCAGAGGATAGTTTCAAGCTGCCTACCTCTGGGTTATGTGCTCAGCATGCTTCCATTGCTGTACTCTGCTGCACATGTAGGTACAAGACAGCTTTTCCTTGCCAATATCTCTCTTTTGCAAAGAGCTGCGCATTGGAAAATTCAGGGCTATGCCGTGTAGATGATGGCCTAACAGGAGGCTTTAAAATTTTCTTTCTAGTGTCCTTCGTTTGGGAGAAAAATGCAAAGGTACAAGACAGCTTTTCCTTGCCAATATCTCTCTTTTGCAAAGAGCTGCGCATTGGAAAATTCAGGGCTATGCCGTGTAGATGATGGCCTAACAGGAGGCTTTAAAAAAATGTTCTAGTGTCCTTCGTTTGGGAGAAAAATGCAAAGGTACAAGACAGCTTTTCCTTGCCTATATCTCTCTTTTGCAAAGAGCTGTGCATTGGAAAATTCAGGGCTATGCCGTGTAGATGATGGCCTAACAGGAGGCTTTAAAATTTTCTTTCTAGTGTCCTTCGTTTGGGAGAAAAATGCAAAGGTACAAGACAGTTTTTCCTTGCCAATATCTCTCTTTTGCAAAGAGCTGCGCATTGGAAAATTCAGGGCTATGCCGTGTAGATGATGGCCTAACAGGAGGCTTTAAAATTTTCTTTCTAGTGTCCTTCGTTTGGGAGAAAAATGCAAAGGTACAAGACAGCTTTTCCTTGCCAATATCTCTCTTTTGCAAAGAGCTGCGCATTGGAAAATTCAGGGCTATGCCGTGTAGATGATGGCCTAACAGGAGGCTTTAAAATTTTCTTTCTAGTGTCCTTCGTTTGGGAGAAAAATGCAAAGGTACAAGACAGCTTATCCTTGCCAATATCTCTCTTTTGCAAAGAGCTGCGCATTGGAAAATTCAGGGCTATGCCGTGTAGATGATGGCCTAACAGGAGGCTTTAAAAAAATTTTTCTAGTGTCCTTCGTTTGGGAGAAAAATGCAAAGGTACAAGACAGCTTTTCCTTGCCAATATCTCTCTTTTGCAAAGAGCTGCGCATTGGAAAATTCAGGGCTATGCCGTGTAGATGATGGCCTAACAGGAGGCTTTAAAATTTTCTTTCTAGTGTCCTTCGTTTGGGAGAAAAATGCAAAGGTACAAGACAGCTTTTCCTTGCCAATATCTCTCTTTTGCAAAGAGCTGCGCATTGGAAAATTATGGGCTATGCCGTGTAGATGATGGCCTAACAGGAGGCTTTAAAATTTTCTTTCTAGTGTCCTTCGTTTGGGAGAAAAATGCAAAGGTACATGACAGCTTTTCCTTGCCAATATCTCTCTTTTGCAAAGAGCTGCGCATTGGAAAATTCAGGGCTATGCCGTGTAGATGATGGCCTAACAGGAGGCTTTAAAATTTTCTTTCTAGTGTCCTTCGTTTGGGAGAAAAATGCAAAGGTACAAGACAGTTTTTCCTTGCCAATATCTCTCTTTTGCAAAGAGCTGCGCATTGGAAAATTCAGGGCTATGCCGTGTAGATGATGGCCTAACAGGAGGCTTTAAAATTTTCTTTCTAGTGTCCTTCGTTTGGGAGAAAAATGCAAAGGTACAAGACAGCTTTTCCTTGCCAATATCTCTCTTTTGCAAAGAGCTGCGCATTGGAAAATTCAGGGCTATGCCGTGTAGATGATGGCCTAACAGGAGGCTTTAAAATTTTCTTTCTAGTGTCCTTCGTTTGGGAGAAAAATGCAAAGGTACAAGACAGCTTATCCTTGCCAATATCTCTCTTTTGCAAAGAGCTGCGCATTGGAAAATTCAGGGCTATGCCGTGTAGATGATGGCCTAACAGGAGGCTTTAAAAAAAAAATTCTAGTGTCCTTCGTTTGGGAGAAAAATGCAAAGGTACAAGACAGCTTTTCCTTGCCAATATCTCTCTTTTGCAAAGAGCTGCGCATTGGAAAATTCAGGGCTATGCCGTGTAGATGATGGCCTAACAGGAGGCTTTAAAATTTTCTTTCTAGTGTCCTTCGTTTGGGAGAAAAATGCAAAGGTACAAGACAGCTTTTCCTTGCCAATATCTCTCTTTTGCAAAGAGCTGCGCATTGGAAAATTCAGGGCTATGCCGTGTAGATGATGGCCTAACAGGAGGCTTTAAAATTTTCTTTCTAGTGTCCTTCGTTTGGGAGAAAAACGCAAAGGTACAAGACAGCTTTTCCTTGCCAATATCGCTCTTTTGCAAAGAGCTGCGCATTGGAAAATTCAGGGCTATGCCGTGTAGATGATGGCCTAACAGGAGGCTTTACAATTTTATTTCTAGTGTCCTTCGTTTGGGAGAAAAATGCAAAGGTACAAGACAGCTTATCCTTGCCAATATCTCTCTTTTGCAAAGAGCTGCGCATTGGAAAATTCAGGGCTATGCCGTGTAGATGATGGCCTAACAGGAGGCTTTAAAATTTTCTTTCTAGTGTCCTTCGTTTGGGAGAAAAATGCAAAGGTACAAGACAGCTTATCCTTGCCAATATCTCTCTTTTGCAAAGAGCTGCGCATTGGAAAATTCAGGGCTATGCCGTGTAGATGATGGCCTAACAGGAGGCTTTAAAATTTTCTTTCTAGTGTCCTGCGTTTGGGAGAAAAATGCAAAGGTACAAGACAGCTTTTCCTTGCCAATATCTCTCTTTTGCAAAGAGCTGCGCATTGGAAAATTCAGGGCTATGCCGTGTAGATGATGGCCTAACAGGAGGCTTTAAAATTTTCTTTCTAGTGTCCTTCGTTTGGGAGAAAAATGCAAAGGTACAAGACAGCTTATCCTTGCCAATATCTCTCTTTTGCAAAGAGCTGCGCATTGGAAAATTCAGGGCTATGCCGTGTAGATGATGGCCTAACAGGAGGCTTTAAAAAAAAATTTCTAGTGTCCTTCGTTTGGGAGAAAAATGCAAAGGTACAAGACAGCTTTTCCTTGCCAATATCTCTCTTTTGCAAAGAGCTGCGCATTGGAAAATTCAGGGCTATGCCGTGTAGATGATGGCCTAACAGGAGGCTTTAAAATTTTCTTTCTAGTGTCCTTCGTTTGGGAGAAAAATGCAAAGGTACAAGACAGCTTTTCCTTGCCAATATCTCTCTTTTGCAAAGAGCTGCGCATTGGAAAATTCAGGGCTATGCCGTGTAGATGATGGCCTAACAGGAGGCTTTAAAATTTTCTTTCTAGTGTCCTTCGTTTGGGAGAAAAATGCAAAGGTACAAGACAGCTTTTCCTTGCCAATATCTCTCTTTTGCAAAGAGCTGCGCATTGGAAAATTCAGGGCTATGCCGTGTAGATGATGGCCTAACAGGAGGCTTTAAAATTTTCTTTCTAGTGTCCTTCGTTTGGGAGAAAAATGCAAAGGTACAAGACAGCTTATCCTTGCCAATATCTCTCTTTTGCAAAGAGCTGCGCATTGGAAAATTCAGGGCTATGCCGTGTAGATGATGGCCTAACAGGAGGCTTTAAAATTTTCTTTCTAGTGTCCTTCGTTTGGGAGAAAAATGCAAAGGTACAAGACAGTTTTTCCTTGCTAATATCTCTCTTTTGCAAAGAGCTGCGCATTGGAAAATTCAGGGCTATGCCGTGTAGATGATGGCCTAACAGGAGGCTTTAAAATTTTCTTTCTAGTGTCCTTCGTTTGGGAGAAAAATGCAAAGGTACAAGACAGCTTTTCCTTGCCAATATCTCTCTTTTGCAAAGAGCTGCGCATTGGAAAATTCAGGGCTATGCCGTGTAGATGATGGCCTAACAGGAGGCTTTAAAATTTTCTTTCTAGTGTCCTTCGTTTGGGAGAAAAATGCAAAGGTACAAGACAGCTTTTCCTTGCCAATATCTCTCTTTTGCAAAGAGCTGCGCATTGGAAAATTCAGGGCTATGCCGTGTAGATGATGGCCTAACAGGAGGCTTTAAAATTTTCTTTCTAGTGTCCTTCGTTTGGGAGAAAAATCCAATGGTACAAAACAGTTTTTCCTTGCCAATATCTCTCTTTTACAAAGAGCTGCGCATTGGAAAATTCAGGGCTATGCCGTGTAGATGATGGCCTAACAGGAGGCTTTAAAATTTTCTTTCTAGTTTCCTTCGTTTGGGAGAAAAATGCAAAGGTACAAGACAGCTTTTCCTTGCCAATATCTCTCTTTTGCAAAGAGCTGCGCATTGGAAAATTCAGGGCTATGCCGTGTAGATGATGGCCTAACAGGAGGCTTTAAAATTTTCTTTCTAGTGTCCTTCGTTTGGGAGAAAAATGCAAAGGTACAAGACAGCTTTTCCTTGCCAATATCTCTCTTTTGCAAAGAGCTGCGCATTGGAAAATTCAGGGCTATGCCGTGTAGATGATGGCCTAACAGGAGGCTTTAAAATTTTCTTTCTAGTGTCCTTCGTTTGGGAGAAAAATGCAAAGGTACAAGACAGCTTTTCCTTGCCAATATCTCTCTTTTGCAAAGAGCTGCGCATTGGAAAATTCAGGGCTATGCCGTGTAGATGATGGCCTAACAGGAGGCTTTAAAAAAAATGTTCTAGTGTCCTTCGTTTGGGAGAAAAATGCAAAGGTACAAGACAGCTTTTCCTTGCCAATATCTCTCTTTTGCAAAGAGCTGTGCATTGGAAAATTCAGGGCTATGCCGTGTAGATGATGGCCTAACAGGAGGCTTTAAAATTTTCTTTCTAGTGTCCTTCGTTTGGGAGAAAAATGCAAAGGTACAAGACAGTTTTTCCTTGCAAATATCTCTCTTTTGCAAAGAGCTGCGCATTGGAAAATTCAGGGCTATGCCGTGTAGATGATGGCCTAACAGGAGGCTTTAAAATTTTCTTTCTAGTGTCCTTCGTTTGGGAGAAAAATGCAAAGGTACAAGACAGCTTTTCCTTGCCAATATCTCTCTTTTGCAAAGAGCTGCGCATTGGAAAATTCAGGTCAATGCCGTGTAGATGATGGCCTAACAGGAGGCTTTAAATTTTTCTTTCTAGTGTCCTTCGTTTGGGAGAAAAATGCAAAGGTACAAGACAGTTTTTCCTTGCCAATATCTCTCTTTTGCAAAGAGCTGCGCATTGGAAAATTCAGGGTTATGCCGTGTAGATGATGGCCTAACAGGAGGCTTTAAAATTTTCTTTCTAGTGTCCTTCGTTTGGGAGAAAAACGCAAAGGTACAAGACAGCTTTTCCTTGCCAATATCTCTCTTTTGCAAAGAGCTGCGCATTGGAAAATTCAGGGCTATGCCGTGTAGATGATGGCCTAACAGGAGGCTTTACAATTTTCTTTCTAGTGTCCTTCGTTTGGGAGAAAAATGCAAAGGTACAAGACAGCTTATCCTTGCCAATATCTCTCTTTTGCAAAGAGCTGCGCATTGGAAAATTCAGGGCTATGCCGTGTAGATGATGGCCTAACAGGAGGCTTTAAAAAATTTTTTCTAGTGTCCTTCGTTTGGGAGAAAAATGCAAAGGTACAAGACAGCTTTTCCTTGCCAATATCTCTCTTTTGCAAAGAGCTGCGCATTGGAAAATTCAGGGCTATGCCGTGTAGATGATGGCCTAACAGGAGGCTTTACAATTTTCTTTCTAGTGTCCTTCGTTTGGGAGAAAAATGCAAAGGTACAAGACAGCTTATCCTTGCCAATATCTCTCTTTTGCAAAGAGCTGCGCATTGGAAAATTCAGGGCTATGCCGTGTAGATGATGGCCTAACAGGAGGCTTTAAAAAATTTTTTCTAGTGTCCTTCGTTTGGGAGAAAAATGCAAAGGTACAAGACAGCTTTTCCTTGCCAATATCTCTCTTTTGCAAAGAGCTGCGCATTGGAAAATTCAGGGCTATGCCGTGTAGATGATGGCCTAACAGGAGGCTTTAAAATTTTCTTTCTAGTGTCCTTCGTTTGGGAGAAAAATGCAAAGGTACAAGACAGCTTTTCCTTGCCAATATCTCTCTTTTGCAAAGAGCTGCGCATTGGAAAATTATGGGCTATGCCGTGTAGATGATGGCCTAACAGGAGGCTTTAAAATTTTCTTTCTAGTGTCCTTCGTTTGGGAGAAAAATGCAAAGGTACATGACAGCTTTTCCTTGCCAATATCTCTCTTTTGCAAAGAGCTGCGCATTGGAAAATTCAGGGCTATGCCGTGTAGATGATGGCCTAACAGGAGGCTTTAAAATTTTCTTTCTAGTGTCCTTCGTTTAGGAGAAAAATGCAAAGGTACAAGACAGCTTTTCCTTGCCAATATCTCTCTTTTGCAAAGAGCTGCGCATTGGAAAATTCAGGGCTATGCCGTGTAGATGATGGCCTAACAGGAGGCTTTAAAATTTTCTTTCTAGTGTCCTTCGTTTGGGAGAAAAATGCAAAGGTACAAGACAGCTTTTCCTTGCCAATATCTCTCTTTTGCAAAGAGCTGCGCATTGGAAAATTCAGGGCTATGCCGTGTAGATGATGGCCTAACAGGAGGCTTTAAAAAAAATGTTCTAGTGTCCTTCGTTTGGGAGAAAAATGCAAAGGTACAAGACAGCTTTTCCTTGCCAATATCTCTCTTTTGCAAAGAGCTGTGCATTGGAAAATTCAGGGCTATGCCGTGTAGATGATGGCCTAACAGGAGGCTTTAAAATTTTCTTTCTAGTGTCCTTCGTTTGGGAGAAAAATGCAAAGGTACAAGACAGCTTATCCTTGCCAATATCTCTCTTTTGCAAAGAGCTGCGCATTGGAAAATTCAGGGCTATGCCGTGTAGATGATGGCCTAACAGGAGGCTTTAAAATTTTCTTTCTAGTGTCCTTCGTTTAGGAGAAAAATGCAAAGGTACAAGACAGTTTTTCCTTGCTAATATCTCTCTTTTGCAAAGAGCTGCGCATTGGAAAATTCAGGGCTATGCCGTGTAGATGATGGCCTAACAGGAGGCTTTAAAATTTTCTTTCTAGTGTCCTTCGTTTGGGAGAAAAATGCAAAGGTACAAGACAGCTTTTCCTTGCCAATATCTCTCTTTTGCAAAGAGCTGCGCATTGGAAAATTCAAGGCTATGCCGTGTAGATGATGGCCTAACAGGAGGCTTTAAAATTTTCTTTCTAGTGTCCTTCGTTTGGGAGAAAAATGCAAAGGTACAAGACAGCTTTTCCTTGCCAATATCTCTCTTTTGCAAAGAGCTGCGCATTGGAAAATTCAGGCTATGCCGTGTAGATGATGGCCTAACAGGAGGCTTTAAAATTTTCTTTCTAGTGTCCTTCGTTTGGGAGAAAAATGCAAAGGTACAAGACAGCTTTTCCTTGCCAATATCTCTCTTTTGCAAAGAGCTGCGCATTGAAAATTCAGGGCTATGCCGTGTAGATGATGGCCTAACAGGAGGCTTTAAAATTTTCTTTCTAGTGTCCTTCGTTTGGGAGAAAAATGCAAAGGTACAAGACAGCTTTTCATTGCCAATATCTCTCTTTTGCAAAGAGCTACGCATTGGAAAATTCAGGGCTATACCATGTAGATGAAGCACTAACAGGAGGCTTTAAAATTTTCATTCTAGTGTCCTTCGTTTGGGAGAAAATTCCAATGGTACAAGACAGTTTTTCCTTGCCAATATCTCTCTTTTACAAAGAGCTGCGCATTGGAAAATTCAGGGCTATGCCGTGTAGATGATGGCCTAACAGGAGGCTTTAAAATTTTCTTTCTAGTTTCCTTCGTTTGGGAGAAAAATGCAAAGGTACAAGACAGCTTTTCCTTGCCAATATCTCTCTTTTGCAAAGAGCTGCGCATTGGAAAATTCAGGGCTATGCCGTGTAGATGATGGCCTAACAGGAGGCTTTAAAATTTTCTTTCTAGTGTCCTTCGTTTGGGAGAAAAATGCAAAGGTACAAGACAGCTTTTCCTTGCCAATATCTCTCTTTTGCAAAGAGCTGCGCATTGGAAAATTCAGGGCTATGCCGTGTAGATGATGGCCTAACAGGAGGCTTTAAAATTTTCTTTCTAGTGTCCTTCGTTTGGGAGAAAAATGCAAAAGGTACAAGACAGCTTTTCCTTGCCAATATCTCTCTTTTGCAAAGAGCTGCGCATTGGAAAATTCAGGGCTATGCCGTGTAGATGATGGCCTAACAGGAGGCTTTAAAAAAAATGTTCTAGTGTCCTTCGTTTGGGAGAAAAATGCAAAGGTACAAGACAGCTTTTCCTTGCCAATATCTCTCTTTTGCAAAGAGCTGTGCATTGGAAAATTCAGGGCTATGCCGTGTAGATGATGGCCTAACAGGAGGCTTTAAAATTTTCTTTCTAGTGTCCTTCGTTTGGGAGAAAAATGCAAAGGTACAAGACAGTTTTTCCTTGCCAATATCTCTCTTTTGCAAAGAGCTGCGCATTGGAAAATTCAGGGCTATGCCGTGTAGATGATGGCCTAACAGGAGGCTTTAAAATTTTCTTTCTAGTGTCCTTCGTTTGGGAGAAAAATGCAAAGGTACAAGACAGCTTTTCCTTGCCAATATCTCTCTTTTGCAAAGAGCTGCGCATTGGAAAATTCAGGGCTATGCCGTGTAGATGATGGCCTAACAGGAGGCTTTAAAATTTTCTTTCTAGTGTCCTTCGTTTGGGAGAAAAATGCAAAGGTACAAGACAGCTTATCCTTGCCAATATCTCTCTTTTGCAAAGAGCTGCGCATTGGAAAATTCAGGGCTATGCCGTGTAGATGATGGCCTAACAGGAGGCTTTAAAAAAAAATTCTAGTGTCCTTCGTTTGGGAGAAAAATGCAAAGGTACAAGACAGCTTTTCCTTGCCAATATCTCTCTTTTGCAAAGAGCTGCGCATTGGAAAATTCAGGGCTATGCCGTGTAGATGATGGCCTAACAGGAGGCTTTAAAATTTTCTTTCTAGTGTCCTTCGTTTGGGAGAAAAATGCAAAGGTACAAGACAGCTTTTCCTTGCCAATATCTCTCTTTTGCAAAGAGCTGCGCATTGGAAAATTCAGGGCTATGCCGTGTAGATGATGGCCTAACAGGAGGCTTTAAAATTTTCTTTCTAGTGTCCTTCGTTTGGGAGAAAAACGCAAAGGTACAAGACAGCTTTTCCTTGCTAATATCTCTCTTTTGCAAAGAGCTGCGCATTGGAAAATTCAGGGCTATGCCGTGTAGATGATGGCCTAACAGGAGGCTTTACAATTTTATTTCTAGTGTCCTTCGTTTGGGAGAAAAATGCAAAGGTACAAGACAGCTTATCCTTGCCAATATCTCTCTTTTGCAAAGAGCTGCGCATTGGAAAATTCAGGGCTATGCCGTGTAGATGATGGCCTAACAGGAGGCTTTAAAAAAAATGTTCTAGTGTCCTTCGTTTGGGAGAAAAATGCAAAGGTACAAGACAGCTTTTCCTTGCCAATATCTCTCTTTTGCAAAGAGCTGCGCATTGGAAAATTCAGGGCTATGCCGTGTAGATGATGGCCTAACAGGAGGCTTTAAAATTTTCTTTCTAGTGTCCTTCGTTTGGGAGAAAAATGCAAAGGTACAAGACAGCTTTTCCTTGCCAATATCTCTCTTTTGCAAAGAGCTGCGCATTGGAAAATTATGGGCTATGCCGTGTAGATGATGGCCTAACAGGAGGCTTTAAAATTTTCTTTCTAGTGTCCTTCGTTTGGGAGAAAAATGCAAAGGTACATGACAGCTTTTCCTTGCCAATATCTCTCTTTTGCAAAGAGCTGCGCATTGGAAAATTCAGGGCTATGCCGTGTAGATGATGGCCTAACAGGAGGCTTTAAAATTTTCTTTCTAGTGTCCTTCGTTTAGGAGAACAATGCAAAGGTACAAGACAGCTTTTCCTTGCCAATATCTCTCTTTTGCAAAGAGCTGCGCATTGGAAAATTCAGGGCTATGCCGTGTAGATGATGGCCTAACAGGAGGCTTTAAAATTTTCTTTCTAGTGTCCTTCGTTTGGGAGAAAAATGCAAAGGTACAAGACAGCTTTTCCTTGCCAATATCTCTCTTTTGCAAAGAGCTGCGCATTGGAAAATTCAGGGCTATGCCGTGTAGATGATGGCCTAACAGGAGGCTTTAAAAAAAATGTTCTAGTGTCCTTCGTTTGGGAGAAAAATGCAAAGGTACAAGACAGCTTTTCCTTGCCAATATCTCTCTTTTGCAAAGAGCTGTGCATTGGAAAATTCAGGGCTATGCCGTGTAGATGATGGCCTAACAGGAGGCTTTAAAATTTTCTTTCTAGTGTCCTTCGTTTAGGAGAAAAATGCAAAGGTACAAGACAGTTTTTCCTTGCTAATATCTCTCTTTTGCAAAGAGCTGCGCATTGGAAAATTCAGGGCTATGCCGTGTAGATGATGGCCTAACAGGAGGCTTTAAAATTTTCTTTCTAGTGTCCTTCGTTTGGGAGAAAAATGCAAAGGTACAAGACAGCTTTTCCTTGCCAATATCTCTCTTTTGCAAAGAGCTGCGCATTGGAAAATTCAAGGCTATGCCGTGTAGATGATGGCCTAACAGGAGGCTTTAAAATTTTCTTTCTAGTGTCCTTCGTTTGGGAGAAAAATGCAAAGGTACAAGACAGCTTTTCCTTGCCAATATCTCTCTTTTGCAAAGAGCTGCGCATTGGAAAATTCAGGGCTATGCCGTGTAGATGATGGCCTAACAGGAGGCTTTAAAATTTTCTTTCTAGTGTCCTTCGTTTGGGAGAAAAATGCAAAGGTACAAGACAGCTTATCCTTGCCAATATCTCTCTTTTGCAAAGAGCTGCGCATTGGAAAATTCAGGGCTATGCCGTGTAGATGATGGCCTAACAGGAGGCTTTAAAAAAAAATTCTAGTGTCCTTCGTTTGGGAGAAAAATGCAAAGGTACAAGACAGCTTTTCCTTGCCAATATCTCTCTTTTGCAAAGAGCTGCGCATTGGAAAATTCAGGGCTATGCCGTGTAGATGATGGCCTAACAGGAGGCTTTAAAATTTTCTTTCTAGTGTCCTTCGTTTGGGAGAAAAATGCAAAGGTACAAGACAGCTTTTCCTTGCCAATATCTCTCTTTTGCAAAGAGCTGCGCATTGGAAAATTCAGGGCTATGCCGTGTAGATGATGGCCTAACAGGAGGCTTTAAAATTTTCTTTCTAGTGTCCTTCGTTTGGGAGAAAAACGCAAAGGTACAAGACAGCTTTTCCTTGCCAATATCTCTCTTTTGCAAAGAGCTGCGCATTGGAAAATTCAGGGCTATGCCGTGTAGATGATGGCCTAACAGGAGGCTTTACAATTTTATTTCTAGTGTCCTTCGTTTGGGAGAAAAATGCAAAGGTACAAGACAGCTTATCCTTGCCAATATCTCTCTTTTGCAAAGAGCTGCGCATTGGAAAATTCAGGGCTATGCCGTGTAGATGATGGCCTAACAGGAGGCTTTAAAAAAAATGTTCTAGTGTCCTTCGTTTGGGAGAAAAATGCAAAGGTACAAGACAGCTTTTCCTTGCCAATATCTCTCTTTTGCAAAGAGCTGCGCATTGGAAAATTCAGGGCTATGCCGTGTAGATGATGGCCTAACAGGAGGCTTTAAAATTTTCTTTCTAGTGTCCTTCGTTTGGGAGAAAAATGCAAAGGTACAAGACAGCTTTTCCTTGCCAATATCTCTCTTTTGCAAAGAGCTGCGCATTGGAAAATTATGGGCTATGCCGTGTAGATGATGGCCTAACAGGAGGCTTTAAAATTTTCTTTCTAGTGTCCTTCGTTTGGGAGAAAAATGCAAAGGTACAAGACAGCTTATCCTTGCCAATATCTCTCTTTTGCAAAGAGCTGCGCATTGGAAAATTCAGGGCTATGCCGTGTAGATGATGGCCTAACAGGAGGCTTTAAAAAAAATTCTAGTGTCCTTCGTTTGGGAGAAAAATGCAAAGGTACAAGACAGCTTTTCCTTGCCAATATCTCTCTTTTGCAAAGAGCTGCGCATTGGAAAATTCAGGGCTATGCCGTGTAGATGATGGCCTAACAGGAGGCTTTAAAATTTTCTTTCTAGTGTCCTTCGTTTGGGAGAAAAATGCAAAGGTACAAGACAGCTTTTCCTTGCCAATATCTCTCTTTTGCAAAGAGCTGCGCATTGGAAAATTCAGGGCTATGCCGTGTAGATGATGGCCTAACAGGAGGCTTTAAAATTTTCTTTCTAGTGTCCTTCGTTTGGGAGAAAAACGCAAAGGTACAAGACAGCTTTTCCTTGCCAATATCTCTCTTTTGCAAAGAGCTGCGCATTGGAAAATTCAGGGCTATGCCGTGTAGATGATGGCCTAACAGGAGGCTTTACAATTTTATTTCTAGTGTCCTTCGTTTGGGAGAAAAATGCAAAGGTACAAGACAGCTTATCCTTGCCAATATCTCTCTTTTGCAAAGAGCTGCGCATTGGAAAATTCAGGGCTATGCCGTGTAGATGATGGCCTAACAGGAGGCTTTAAAAAAAATGTTCTAGTGTCCTTCGTTTGGGAGAAAAATGCAAAGGTACAAGACAGCTTTTCCTTGCCAATATCTCTCTTTTGCAAAGAGCTGCGCATTGGAAAATTCAGGGCTATGCCGTGTAGATGATGGCCTAACAGGAGGCTTTAAAATTTTCTTTCTAGTGTCCTTCGTTTGGGAGAAAAATGCAAAGGTACAAGACAGCTTTTCCTTGCCAATATCTCTCTTTTGCAAAGAGCTGCGCATTGGAAAATTATGGGCTATGCCGTGTAGATGATGGCCTAACAGGAGGCTTTAAAATTTTCTTTCTAGTGTCCTTCGTTTGGGAGAAAAATGCAAAGGTACATGACAGCTTTTCCTTGCCAATATCTCTCTTTTGCAAAGAGCTGCGCATTGGAAAATTCAGGGCTATGCCGTGTAGATGATGGCCTAACAGGAGGCTTTAAAATTTTCTTTCTAGTGTCCTTCGTTTAGGAGAAAAATGCAAAGGTACAAGACAGCTTTTCCTTGCCAATATCTCTCTTTTGCAAAGAGCTGCGCATTGGAAAATTCAGGGCTATGCCGTGTAGATGATGGCCTAACAGGAGGCTTTAAAATTTTCTTTCTAGTGTCCTTCGTTTGGGAGAAAAATGCAAAGGTACAAGACAGCTTTTCCTTGCCAATATCTCTCTTTTGCAAAGAGCTGCGCATTGGAAAATTCAGGGCTATGCCGTGTAGATGATGGCCTAACAGGAGGCTTTAAAAAAAATGTTCTAGTGTCCTTCGTTTGGGAGAAAAATGCAAAGGTACAAGACAGCTTTTCCTTGCCAATATCTCTCTTTTGCAAAGAGCTGTGCATTGGAAAATTCAGGGCTATGCCGTGTAGATGATGGCCTAACAGGAGGCTTTAAAATTTTCTTTCTAGTGTCCTTCGTTTGGGAGAAAAATGCAAAGGTACAAGACAGCTTATCCTTGCCAATATCTCTCTTTTGCAAAGAGCTGCGCATTGGAAAATTCAGGGCTATGCCGTGTAGATGATGGCCTAACAGGAGGCTTTAAAATTTTCTTTCTAGTGTCCTTCGTTTAGGAGAAAAATGCAAAGGTACAAGACAGTTTTTCCTTGCAAATATCTCTCTTTTGCAAAGAGCTGCGCATTGGAAAATTCAGGGCTATGCCGTGTAGATGATGGCCTAACAGGAGGCTTTAAAATTTTCTTTCTAGTGTCCTTCGTTTGGGAGAAAAATGCAAAGGTACAAGACAGCTTTTCCTTGCCAATATCTCTCTTTTGCAAAGAGCTGCGCATTGGAAAATTATGGGCTATGCCGTGTAGATGATGGCCTAACAGGAGGCTTTAAAATTTTCTTTCTAGTGTCCTTCGTTTGGGAGAAAAATGCAAAGGTACATGACAGCTTTTCCTTGCCAATATCTCTCTTTTGCAAAGAGCTGCGCATTGGAAAATTCAGGGCTATGCCGTGTAGATGATGGCCTAACAGGAGGCTTTAAAATTTTCTTTCTAGTGTCCTTCGTTTGGGAGAAAAATGCAAAGGTACAAGACAGTTTTTCCTTGCCAATATCTCTCTTTTGCAAAGAGCTGCGCATTGGAAAATTCAGGGCTATGCCGTGTAGATGATGGCCTAACAGGAGGCTTTAAAATTTTCTTTCTAGTGTCCTTCGTTTGGGAGAAAAATGCAAAGGTACAAGACAGCTTTTCCTTGCCAATATCTCTCTTTTGCAAAGAGCTGCGCATTGGAAAATTATGGGCTATGCCGTGTAGATGATGGCCTAACAGGAGGCTTTAAAATTTTCTTTCTAGTGTCCTTCGTTTGGGAGAAAAATGCAAAGGTACAAGACAGCTTATCCTTGCCAATATCTCTCTTTTGCAAAGAGCTGCGCATTGGAAAATTCAGGGCTATGCCGTGTAGATGATGGCCTAACAGGAGGCTTTAAAAAAAAAATTCTAGTGTCCTTCGTTTGGGAGAAAAATGCAAAGGTACAAGACAGCTTTTCCTTGCCAATATCTCTCTTTTGCAAAGAGCTGCGCATTGGAAAATTCAGGGCTATGCCGTGTAGATGATGGCCTAACAGGAGGCTTTAAAATTTTCTTTCTAGTGTCCTTCGTTTGGGAGAAAAATGCAAAGGTACAAGACAGCTTTTCCTTGCCAATATCTCTCTTTTGCAAAGAGCTGCGCATTGGAAAATTCAGGGCTATGCCGTGTAGATGATGGCCTAACAGGAGGCTTTAAAATTTTCTTTCTAGTGTCCTTCGTTTGGGAGAAAAACGCAAAGGTACAAGACAGCTTTTCCTTGCCAATATCTCTCTTTTGCAAAGAGCTGCGCATTGGAAAATTCAGGGCTATGCCGTGTAGATGATGGCCTAACAGGAGGCTTTACAATTTTATTTCTAGTGTCCTTCGTTTGGGAGAAAAATGCAAAGGTACAAGACAGCTTTTCCTTGCCAATATCTCTCTTTTGCAAAGAGCTGCGCATTGGAAAATTCAGGGCTATGCCGTGTAGATGATGGCCTAACAGGAGGCTTTAAAATTTTCTTTCTAGTGTCCTTCGTGTGGGAGAAAAATGCAAAGGTACAAGACAGCTTATCCTTGCCAATATCTCTCTTTTGCAAAGAGCTGCGCATTGGAAAATTCAGGGCTATGCCGTGTAGATGATGGCCTAACAGGAGGCTTTAAAATTTTCTTTCTAGTGTCCTTCGTTTGGGAGAAAAATGCAAAGGTACAAGACAGCTTTTCCTTGCCAATATCTCTCTTTTGCAAAGAGCTGCGCATTGGAAAATTCAGGGCTATGCCGTGTAGATGATGGCCTAACAGGAGGCTTTAAAATTTTCTTTCTAGTGTCCTTCGTTTGGGAGAAAAATGCAAAGGTACAAGACAGCTTATCCTTGCCAATATCTCTCTTTTGCAAAGAGCTGCGCATTGGAAAATTCAGGGCTATGCCGTGTAGATGATGGCCTAACAGGATGCTTTAAAATTTTCTTTCTAGTGTCCTTCGTTTAGGAGAAAAATGCAAAGGTACAAGACAGTTTTTCCTTGCTAATATCTCTCTTTTGCAAAGAGCTGCGCATTGGAAAATTCAGGGCTATGCCGTGTAGATGATGGCCTAACAGGAGGCTTTAAAATTTTCTTTCTAGTGTCCTTCGTTTGGGAGAAAAATGCAAAGGTACAAGACAGCTTTTCCTTGCCAATATCTCTCTTTTGCAAAGAGCTGCGCATTGGAAAATTCAAGGCTATGCCGTGTAGATGATGGCCTAACAGGAGGCTTTAAAATTTTCTTTCTAGTGTCCTTCGTTTGGGAGAAAAATGCAAAGGTACAAGACAGCTTTTCCTTGCCAATATCTCTCTTTTGCAAAGAGCTGCGCATTGGAAAATTCAGGGCTATGCCGTGTAGATGATGGCCTAACAGGAGGCTTTAAAATTTTCTTTCTAGTGTCCTTCGTTTGGGAGAAAAATGCAAAGGTACAAGACAGCTTTTCATTGCCAATATCTCTCTTTTGCAAAGAGCTACGCATTGGAAAATTCAGGGCTATACCATGTAGATGAAGCACTAACAGGAGGCTTTAAAATTTTCATTCTAGTGTCCTTCGTTTGGGAGAAAAATCCAATGGTACAAGACAGTTTTTCCTTGCCAATATCTCTCTTTTACAAAGAGCTGCGCATTGGAAAATTCAGGGCTATGCCGTGTAGATGATGGCCTAACAGGAGGCTTTAAAATTTTCTTTCTAGTTTCCTTCGTTTGGGAGAAAAATGCAAAGGTACAAGACAGCTTTTCCTTGCCAATATCTCTCTTTTGCAAAGAGCTGCGCATTGGAAAATTCAGGGCTATGCCGTGTAGATGATGGCCTAACAGGAGGCTTTAAAATTTTCTTTCTAGTGTCCTTCGTTTGGGAGAAAAATGCAAAGGTACAAGACAGCTTTTCCTTGCCAATATCTCTCTTTTGCAAAGAGCTGCGCATTGGAAAATTCAGGGCTATGCCGTGTAGATGATGGCCTAACAGGAGGCTTTAAAATTTTCTTTCTAGTGTCCTTCGTTTGGGAGAAAAATGCAAAGGTACAAGACAGCTTTTCCTTGCCAATATCTCTCTTTTGCAAAGAGCTGCGCATTGGAAAATTCAGGGCTATGCCGTGTAGATGATGGCCTAACAGGAGGCTTTAAAAAAAATGTTCTAGTGTCCTTCGTTTGGGAGAAAAATGCAAAGGTACAAGACAGCTTTTCCTTGCCAATATCTCTCTTTTGCAAAGAGCTGTGCATTGGAAAATTCAGGGCTATGCCGTGTAGATGATGGCCTAACAGGAGGCTTTAAAATTTTCTTTCTAGTGTCCTTCGTTTGGGAGAAAAATGCAAAGGTACAAGACAGTTTTTCCTTGCCAATATCTCTCTTTTGCAAAGAGCTGCGCATTGGAAAATTCAGGGCTATGCCGTGTAGATGATGGCCTAACAGGAGGCTTTAAAATTTTCTTTCTAGTGTCCTTCGTTTGGGAGAAAAATGCAAAGGTACAAGACAGCTTTTCCTTGCCAATATCTCTCTTTTGCAAAGAGCTGCGCATTGGAAAATTCAGGGCTATGCCGTGTAGATGATGGCCTAACAGGAGGCTTTAAAATTTTCTTTCTAGTGTCCTTCGTTTGGGAGAAAAATGCAAAGGTACAAGACAGCTTATCCTTGTCAATATCTCTCTTTTGCAAAGAGCTGCGCATTGGAAAATTCAGGGCTATGCCGTGTAGATGATGGCCTAACAGGAGGCTTTAAAAAATTTTTCTAGTGTCCTTCGTTTGGGAGAAAAATGCAAAGGTACAAGACAGCTTTTCCTTGCCAATATCTCTCTTTTGCAAAGAGCTGCGCATTGGAAAATTCAGGGCTATGCCGTGTAGATGATGGCCTAACAGGAGGCTTTAAAATTTTCTTTCTAGTGTCCTTCGTTTGGGAGAAAAATGCAAAGGTACAAGACAGCTTTTCCTTGCCAATATCTCTCTTTTGCAAAGAGCTGCGCATTGGAAAATTATGGGCTATGCCGTGTAGATGATGGCCTAACAGGAGGCTTTAAAATTTTCTTTCTAGTGTCCTTCGTTTGGGAGAAAAATGCAAAGGTACATGACAGCTTTTCCTTGCCAATATCTCTCTTTTGCAAAGAGCTGCGCATTGGAAAATTCAGGGCTATGCCGTGTAGATGATGGCCTAACAGGAGGCTTTAAAATTTTCTTTCTAGTGTCCTTCGTTTGGGAGAAAAATGCAAAGGTACAAGACAGTTTTTCCTTGCCAATATCTCTCTTTTGCAAAGAGCTGCGCATTGGAAAATTCAGGGCTATGCCGTGTAGATGATGGCCTAACAGGAGGCTTTAAAATTTTCTTTCTAGTGTCCTTCGTTTGGGAGAAAAATGCAAAGGTACAAGACAGCTTTTCCTTGCCAATATCTCTCTTTTGCAAAGAGCTGCGCATTGGAAAATTATGGGCTATGCCGTGTAGATGATGGCCTAACAGGAGGCTTTAAAATTTTCTTTCTAGTGTCCTTCGTTTGGGAGAAAAATGCAAAGGTACAAGACAGCTTATCCTTGCCAATATCTCTCTTTTGCAAAGAGCTGCGCATTGGAAAATTCAGGGCTATGCCGTGTAGATGATGGCCTAACAGGAGGCTTTAAAAAAAAAATTCTAGTGTCCTTCGTTTGGGAGAAAAATGCAAAGGTACAAGACAGCTTTTCCTTGCCAATATCTCTCTTTTGCAAAGAGCTGCGCATTGGAAAATTCAGGGCTATGCCGTGTAGATGATGGCCTAACAGGAGGCTTTAAAATTTTCTTTCTAGTGTCCTTCGTTTGGGAGAAAAATGCAAAGGTACAAGACAGCTTTTCCTTGCCAATATCTCTCTTTTGCAAAGAGCTGCGCATTGGAAAATTCAGGGCTATGCCGTGTAGATGATGGCCTAACAGGAGGCTTTAAAATTTTCTTTCTAGTGTCCTTCGTTTGGGAGAAAAACGCAAAGGTACAAGACAGCTTTTCCTTGCCAATATCTCTCTTTTGCAAAGAGCTGCGCATTGGAAAATTCAGGGCTATGCCGTGTAGATGATGGCCTAACAGGAGGCTTTACAATTTTATTTCTAGTGTCCTTCGTTTGGGAGAAAAATGCAAAGGTACAAGACAGCTTTTCCTTGCCAATATCTCTCTTTTGCAAAGAGCTGCGCATTGGAAAATTCAGGGCTATGCCGTGTAGATGATGGCCTAACAGGAGGCTTTAAAATTTTCTTTCTAGTGTCCTTCGTTTGGGAGAAAAATGCAAAGGTACAAGACAGCTTATCCTTGCCAATATCTCTCTTTTGCAAAGAGCTGCGCATTGGAAAATTCAGGGCTATGCCGTGTAGATGATGGCCTAACAGGAGGCTTTAAAATTTTCTTTCTAGTGTCCTTCGTTTGGGAGAAAAATGCAAAGGTACAAGACAGCTTTTCCTTGCCAATATCTCTCTTTTGCAAAGAGCTGCGCATTGGAAAATTCAGGGCTATGCCGTGTAGATGATGGCCTAACAGGAGGCTTTAAAATTTTCTTTCTAGTGTCCTTCGTTTGGGAGAAAAATGCAAAGGTACAAGACAGCTTATCCTTGCCAATATCTCTCTTTTGCAAAGAGCTGCGCATTGGAAAATTCAGGGCTATGCCGTGTAGATGATGGCCTAACAGGAGGCTTTAAAAAAAATTTTCTAGTGTCCTTCGTTTTGGGAGAAAAATGCAAAGGTACAAGACAGCTTTTCCTTGCCAATATCTCTCTTTTGCAAAGAGCTGCGCATTGGAAAATTCAGGGCTATGCCGTGTAGATGATGGCCTAACAGGAGGCTTTAAAATTTTCTTTCTAGTGTCCTTCGTTTGGGAGAAAAATGCAAAGGTACAAGACAGCTTTTCCTTGCCAATATCTCTCTTTTGCAAAG